>NC_022018.1:22164459-22167259 GCF_000317375.1 Microtus ochrogaster
CGTGGTGGTAGCACACGCCTTTAATCCCAGCACTCAGGAGGCAGAGGTGGGTGGATCTCTGTGAGTTCAAGGAAAGCCTTCCAAAGAAGGAAAAGATCATGGTGCGGTGCAAATACATGTTGAGAAATTAAGCAGACATTAAAAGCTATGTAGCACTAAAGAAAAAGAGGGAGAAAAGTTACTTAGAGCTATGTTTTAATTTGAAAATATGGACCAGGAAATAAGGAAAGATATAATAAATAGCAAGAGAGTATCATTTAAATGATTTTGATAATATTTAGTATAATTACTTAGATTGTGTCATGTATTTAAAATACACTCTCAAAAAAGAAAGACTACTGGCTGGTGGAGTAAGGCACTTGATGCACAAGTCTGGTGGCCTGGGTTTGAGGCCTGGGACCTGTGGGAAGGTAGAAGGTGAAAACCAATTGCACAAGGCTGTCATCTGCCTTCCACATGTGTGTCCTAACACACACGCCCACACACATCACACACTCACACAATAATGATAAAGTGTGTATGTGGAGGGTGTTTTATTCGTGTTTTCCCTGTGTGTAGGTCTGTGTACATGTGGGCCTGGAAACCCAATTCTGGCCCTCTGGAAAAGCAGCCACGCCTTTTAACACCTAAGCCACCCCTCCAGCTCCTGTTTCATTCTGAAGTAAGAATATTGTCAAAGGAAGCAGAGATTTAGAAGTTCATGAAAAAAATGTCTGGCCACACAAGATTTTTAAGTCGAATCATCTCATTTTGGAAATACCAAAAGTTATGCAAATACAGTACAAATGTTTTTCTAACTATAAAATACTCAAATATAACCTTACCTCTTGCCTAGAAAGAGTCATGGGTAGTTTTTCCTCTGCTAGTTCAAGTTCCAACACTGGATTTGATGACGTCAGCGGTTTCTGGTCTTCCTCTTTTGGCTGTATCTAGGTTAAGAACCCAAAGAAATGAAGTTTAAACTTACAAGGCATGTCTACTCGCCAACTATCGCCTTAGCCACCCACGTGGAGGAAGAGTGGTTAGACTGAGGTCTAACTTCCTGTTGCTCTGAGCAGGCTGCGGAGCAACCGTGCATGCTTTCGGAGCTGCTCCGACACCGGTTCAGGAACATGACACGGGGAAGGCATGCACATGGGCGAGCGCGTTCTTGCTAGAAAGGAGTGGATAACTACAACCGCTTCCTAGACAAAAACCTAAGAGCGCTTAAATCTAAACTCAATTCTCCCCAGATACTAGAACAGCCCACCTTCCTCTTGAAAACAATCACTCTGTCTTTCCTCTGTGAGAAAATTCCCCTCCAGGGTTAGCCATGGCTGCTCGCCTGTACAATGGAGGCTAAGGAACTGCTTCCCAGCAGCCTGTGGGGCACCAAGCCACAGCACGTCCTGATTTGCTTCTTCAGACCTATTACTCCAACCTTGGATAAACCACACCCTAGGCATGCTGAAGAATGCTGAGGGCTGGGCACACTGGATCACAGAATGAGCTGCCAACCTCGAAGAAAAGGAAGGAAGCCTGCAATGCCACCCAGGGAGCACAGACACTTTTGCTCACAGGAACCGACAGGGGGAGGCGTTTTCATCTAATTTCCATATTCGGGGAGCAGTCTCAGTCACAAACTGAGAAAACTGAGTCCAGCAACTATAAACCTCACTGTGCAGCCTGGAAACATCCTGAAGTGTGGTTTCCATTCAACCACAAAATAAGTTTAAAATTCAGGAGTAGGACTAAGATTCAAAACATAAAGATAGGCTTTAAGAAACTACTATTCCATTAAGAAAGTTTGTACAATAAAAATCATGCAATTCATAGCACAATAGCTTCTGGTTAAGGTAAAGAAAAAGAGAGATAAAAATTAACTTTTTGAATACTTACACAGGTCAGTCCAGCACCAGCCTTAACATGGTGTCTGGCCTCTACAAGGGAGCACATACTTTACTGCCACTACTGTGGGGGGGGAGGTTAAAGAGCAAAGCCACCCCTCTCTTTAATCACGTAATCAGATGTCTTCGCTCTAGGAACTGATGGCCGCTGACAGTTCTGGGACAAAGACCTAAGACATTCTGCAGTTGGTTTCAAGGCTGTCGCCAAAAAAAAAATTATTTTGCTTCACCCCCTTCTCCTTTATATAAGAAACAGAAAAACAAAAACAAACAAAAAACCCTGCTCACATCACCAAAAGGACCTACACAAAGCAAAAGTCACACTAATTAGATTATTACCCTACCTTCTCCAAAGGTAGCAAAGGTTCACACTTACAGATCAAGCCAGCAGAGAAATGTATAATAAAGGATTCTCATTCTAGGCCACGCCTGGGCATGATACTGGGCAAGCAAAATATGAGAACCCTTCTTTCTACATTTCTTCTCAGTGTTATTTATAGAAAATGTCTTTTACTTTCCTAAACTAGAAGCAAATAAAGTATCTTTACAGAAAACTAACAAAATACAAATAGAAACTTTTAAACATCTATCTTTAAAAATATTCCTTTGTATTCCAACAGTAAAAAAATAAAGCCAAATGCATATGGAAAGCATTTACATTCTTCATGCTTTCCTCTAGAAATGCTATACAAATTCATTTCCAGAACTTCCTCAATTCCATGCATTCCACCAACAAATGGATGACTGCGTACATTTCGGTCAGCCTGTTACCTGTGAGCTAAGAGTCAGCTAGTCTGCTGTAACCTGTGAGCTAAGAGTCAGCTAGTCTGCTGTAACCTGTGAGCTGAGAGTCAGCTAGTCTGCTGTCACCTGTGAGCTAAGAGTCAGCTAGTCTGCTCTGTCACCTGTGAGCT
>NC_022018.1:22167708-22180971 GCF_000317375.1 Microtus ochrogaster
AAGGACTTCTCGGCCTTACAGGTTTTCCCCTCCCCGTGAGCGCCCCAGACATTATCAGCTTGAAAGACTGTTTCAGTCATGCATTTAAAGGTCACTAAGGAGGCCTTTCTGAGAGCTCATTTATTTCAAAATTCTTCTTCTGACTAAGAGACTATACAGCATCACAAATGTTTCCTCATGTTTAAAAGAAACAAAAGCAAACAGAGGGTAAGTATTCCATCAGACAAGAGTACTAGCTGGGCCTAAGAGGAATTAACAATAATACTAACATAAACCAACCGCTTAAAGTAGTCAGGAGGAAGCTGCTAATACAATCAAGACTGAATGAATAAAGTGTTTTGAGTCTTTTCAAAACACATTATTTTATTGGGAGAGGTAGGGGAGAGTGGTGGTGGAGATGAAGATACAGCAGTATCAGAACCAGGGCTTAATTAAAAAAAAAAAATTCAAGCTTCGATCTCAAGCCAGATCATGCTGTCCACAGAAAGCCAAACCATTCCAAGCCAAAAGTCATGCACGTATTTTCCTGAATTCAAGATCTGTTTTTTTAAGCCAAACCAAAACCAAAAACTCATACCTCTCCAGATGGCTTCTCATTTATAGGCTAATGTATAACATTGATAAATTGAACAGAGATCAAAAATTTTGTTATTTAGCAACAGCTGTATAAATTTAAGAAATGTTAGATTTAGCATAAAACCTTGAACTTATATACCTTATAGCCACATCTTTCAAAATATGCTTCTTCTTCTTTTTTTGCAAGTTCACTCCGCTTGAAATATTTTTTATTTTCCTATCAAAGTAAAAACAAAAACAAAAACAAAAAACAGTAAGTTAATAACGTATCCTTGGCAGAAATGCATGCCCCATAGATACCAACACTCTTAGAAACCTTTGAAAATACTTTCAGTTTCCAAGAATTTGGTCATGTTTTTAGTCTGGAGATCATCACACTGAGTCCCTGTGTTCTGATTTGTGATAAATTTTCAGCTATTTCTCTTGAACTGTAATAGGAGTTCTCACAGCAAAGAGAATATACCCAGTGTATTTTCAAAATGTTTTTCCTTTTCATTCACTTTCCTAACATCTGAGTTCAACGTCAATTTCTACAGATTTCCGATGAACAACACAGAGCTATCCCTTTGCTGTTTTCTCCTGACCTGAACAGAAATTATACATAGAGCGCCAGTTCAGGAGCTCTCATCAATATGGACGCTGAAAAGAATGTGTAAGGTCTCCTCCCCTAGAACCAGTCTCACCGTATCAATTCTGGGTTTCGTTTGTGATAACTCCTCCTTGGTATCACATGAAAATCTGACTCAAAATGTTCTGAAATAAGCAGCATTCCATAAAAGACTATGAACTTTCAGAAGATGCCACCTTTACAGTTTCCTAAACATCTCAAGCATGCAGAAGGGCTGGGTCACGGGCCAACGGTTCACATAACTTTTAAGAAACTGCTCATCTACTTTCCACCTGGTTACACTGTTTTAATCTCCCAACAAGACACAGGAAATAACCATTAAATAAATGACAAACTGAAGACAGGTACAGGACTGCAGCCCTTGGAAGGCTGAGGCATCAATTCAAAGTCAACCTGGATGATAAAGCAAGACTGCATAGCAAGAACTGACAGAGAGGAAGGGAGGAAGAGGGTGAGGACAGAAACAAACTGTGCTTTATCAAAGTCAACTGGCGGTGATTCCACACGGACGAAACAAGCAATGCTAGTCCGGCAGTAGCTGTGGAGAAGGTCTACCAGATCACATTCTTTTTTTTGTTTGTTTGTTTGTTTTTTTTTTTTTTTTTTTTCTAGACAGGGTTTTTCTGTGGTTTTGGAGCCTGTCCTGGAACTAGCTCTTGTAGACCAGGCTGGTCTCGCCGGATCACATTCTTAACTGGTGCCTGGTGCTGCCACCTCAAGGTTCACCCTGGACACCATGGTGGATATGCTTCATCAGAAGCTGCCATAAGCAGCTACAAGACTCACGAACGGTTTCAAATACTTCTACCGGTGCAGCCAGAAATGCCGCAGAGGATTTAAGGCAAGTTCATGACCCAAGTCAAGTTCAGAAATCAAGAGGAAGGGGACCTGGAAGCTGTCATGAACTGCTTGGATAAGACCACAGAGAAACATCTTGGAGACCCAGGGGAATCCCATGGTCCCTACTTCCTGGAGCTCTGAGCACCCAGCAGTACCTTGTACAGAACAGGAGGAGACACCAGCAGCTGGCTGATGTCACCCTGGCTGGGTGCAGTCAAGTCCACACCCACCAGCACCTGACAGGCTATAGAGAGAGAGCAAGGAAATAGCTCGCTGACACCATCCTGCCCTGGAACACGCAGGTCTGGGTATACTAGCATCTGTCATCTATACAGGCTGCATAGGGAAAGCAAAGGAGTTGCTGTCAGCTCTGAGGCCACCAGAGTGAGGAAATGGCTGGGATCCAGAGCAGAGGGCGATCAGAAGTCGAAGCCGGTGGTCAGCACGCTGGGGGGGGAGTGTTTCCTGGTATGGCTGAAATAGTGTAGGGTGCCTATGCCTAAGCATTAGTGAAGGCCTCACCACTGTGCGGCTAGGGACACGGACACACAGGAACAGGGACATGAACAAGAACACACATATACACACCCCTACTCAGATTCCTGGTGTTACCTTCCATCTGGAGGATTGGTGATCTGCTCCCAATATTCTCTCCTGGAATCTGAGGTCGCATCTATGCTCATCTCTCTGGTTCCTGATCATCCCCTTATACACACCCTACCAGGCTATTTCCAATCTATCCTGATTGCCTTGTTGTTGATGAGCCCAAGGGCCCCTGCCATGCTCCCTCATCCATAAATATAAATGTTCTGTCTCTGTCTCTCTGAAACACACACAACTTTTATTCATCAAAAGGGACTATTAATGAAATAACAGATAGCCCAATCTATTAACCCACTCTATAACCTAGCAGTTCTAAAGAGATGAAAACAAAGCTTCCCGAAGGTTCGGAATTTGCTCAATCTAATCTTAGAAACAGCTCAAATACTCATCACTAGGAAGATGGCTAACTGGGTCTATTCAGACAACAGAATGCAACTTTTAGAAATAAATTTTAAAAAATACATGCAGCAGAATGAGAAATACTCAAAACACTCTGATCAAATGAGGCTCCATATAAAAATTTACATCCTATTTATGTGAAATTCTATAGCAGGCGAAACCAAGGTGGGAAGACACCGGAGCCGCACATAAAAACTTTTTTTTTTTTTTTTGGTTTTTCGAGACAGGGTTTCTCTGTGGCTTTGGAGCCTGTCCTGGAACTAGCTCTGTAGACCAGGCTGGTCTCGAATTCACAAAGATCCGCCTGCCTCTGCCTCCCAAGTGCTGGGATTAAAGGCGTGCGCCACCATCGCCCGGCCACATAAAAACTTTTGTACACAAACAAAAAAGAGGAACAGATAAGCAGTGTGCCAGACTGCTTAGTAAAGCGTACTGACTCTCCGCAACGTGATCTGGAACGTCTCATGGCCCGAAGTTGTTTTTATTACTCTACCTGCAGCTGGTGTTGGTTAGGAGAGCAAGCGCTGCAGTGACCCAGACCAGGGTTCAAATCCACTCTTCCTAGCTACTGGTTGACAACCTGCCCCAGTGTGGCAGATCAGTCAACCCCACGCCGGGCCCAACTCCTCTGTCCATCACCCTCACCCCAACACCCAGCCACGCACAAGAACATGAGCCTCGAGTCCAAACTCCACAGCCAAAGGACCCTCACCACCAGCAGGTTCCTGTCCTCCACCAGCTGCCGCTTCCGCAGAATCTCCGACTTGAGGATGTCCATCTCGCCGCCAGTGACGGCTCCACTTAGCCGTCACGGCTTCTCGGCAGTAACTTCACCCCCGCAGGCGGGACCAACCGGCCTACAACCGGAGCCCAAATATCAGAGGACAACAACTACCGGAGCCGCTTCCGGCGGAAGTCAAGATGAACGAGAGGACAGAAGGGAGCAGCCTCACGCCCATCCCCGCCGACGCCAGTGAAGTCGCTGGGTATTGGTGCCCCCTAGCGTCACCCTCCGGTTACTCTCTTGTGATTTTGGTAGACAGGTAGAAAAGAACAAAAGCCAGGCGTCCTTGTCGGTTTGTCTCCTTTTTAATTGTTACTGTGCCCGTTGAACCTGCTTGTTTGAAGGCTCCTTGTAGACTTCTCAATTGTGTAAGGCAAGATCTTATTAGAAGTTTGCTTCATACTTTCTCGCGTTACTGGCATGCCAAGAAGTTGAACATACTAGTGAATGAGAAAAATATGAATAATACTAGTTTCAAAATGGCAGTATTCATTAATTATCTGTTCAATGTTCTGTAATTTTATGCTGCTTTCTGGTTATGTATTCAGCAATCAAGCTCTTCGATGATATATTGGCAATATATCATTCTTTCTTAAAACCCAATCTAAGAAAAAAGTATATTGAAATTTTATTCTGCTTTGTTTTTATTTTGATGGGACTCACTATACTGCATTCTTCCTGTTTAGGAACTAGAGACTGTAGCGCCCAAACCTGAAGTGTAGGCATGGCTGATACTAAAAGTGAGGGTTCACAGAGAACACAAAGGCTTTGCTGACCGGATGGGACACTATTGGCGTACAAGTATCCAAAGTACTAATATCAGAAGGTACCAGTTCCTTTTCAACCTCCAACTTTGATTTTTCTGTTTATGCAAATGTGTTAAATCATGATGAGGGGCTATGATCCAAGAATGAAAGAGGTGAATACTTGAAGGAGCAAACCCAGGAGCAATTTAAACTGCAATACAGAGGAGGGAGCAGAAGATGGTCAGGAGCGCTAAGAAGCCATTCAAGAAATATGTCCCTTCTGCTAGCTAGAAAATATCACAGCATTCCACCACAAATGCTACGTTAAAAGTGAGACATTAGCTATAAACCAAAGTTCCTAAATTGGGGGATGGCTAAATTACAGGGCATAGACACAAATGAATAATATAAAACTACATTTCAAAGAATACTCAGTGAAGGCTATGCTCATAATAGGCTTTCTTCTGAAAGTAGAATAATGAATGTGTCGGGATAGCCTGTAAGAACAGCAAGATGACCCAGCAGGTGGATGGGCTTGTGCGTGGGCCTTCCAAGCTGACTTTGATCCCTGAATCCTACAGGAGGATCAACTCTCAAGGGCTATGCTTCAACCTCAAAACACACACACACATACATACACATGCACACACACACAAACACGTGCACACATGCACACACATGCATGCATGCATGCGCTTGCCCTTTCATAAACACAAATAAATGGATACTTTAAAATATAAGTAAATATAGCATAAACTCTCCAGTGAATAACAAAAACACAGAAATAAAGTTATTAGAAGGAAATAAGCCAAGATGAAGTTGTTACATAGGCAGTAGATCCACTGGTGAGTTAAAAGAACCTTCTTTTTGCCAGAATTTGGTACAAATTTCATAACTTGGAAAAAATTCAGTTGTCAGTAATCTCCTGCTTTATATATTACTGAAATTTTTAAATAGTTTCCCCCTACCTATTTACTTTTGAAATTAAACATGATCAATTTTAAGTAATTCCTATATAAGACATCAGGAGGAGGGTAGGAAAATAGTATTTCAAAGTACTTATGACCATTTGATTGACTTCTCCAGGGTCTGATACAACCTCTTCACTCCTTTAAGTGCTATAGCCCAAACCCAGTGCCAAAGCATAGCTCCACCTGTGAAGAAGGTACCAGTGACTTGCAGGGCACAGACTAGGCTCTGGAAGCTTAGATGTTGTCAGGTTTTATGGTTCAGTGATGCATATGGGCCATAATATTCACAGAAGTTAAAAACAATTCTCTTCTGAAAGATGAAGTATATAAATCAATGCATGGTTGATGAGATTCTTCCTTGGGAGGAGTCATGCATTCTAAGAAATTATCTGTCAGTTCTGGAGACTGGAGGGAAATATCGAATGTTATCAGGATGACTTACGTTTGTTTTGTTGTATTCTAATGGATAAAACATAACTTATTAAAAAGAAAGGATAAATAATCACATGAGTGGGTGTCAATCTTTAGCATGCCCCATAATAACCTGTTAGGTGCTTCAAAAAAATAAAGTGATGATCAACCAATGAAGACATTTGAAGTCAACCTCTGGCTTACACACGTGTGCATGCACGCGCGCACGAGCGCACACACACACACACACACACACACAGAGTTATAGGTGTTCATGAAATAGCACGTAACATCACACAGGGTATATAGCACGGGCACCGAAAGTGCTCTGTTAGACTAAAGGAGTGGATTAGTTTGCCCAATCACAAAGAAAACCACTGGAAAGGGAAGGAGCACGGCCCAGCCTAGAGGGTGGTGGAATGTGATGACCTCTCCCCTGGTAGTCCAGCTTCTGCATATTAGCTTGCCTGGCTTGCCCATTTGCTGAGCTCTGTGTAAAATGTGGAGTCCTCGTCCATGGAGACAACAGGAGTGGGAATGCCCCCCTCTTCATTCAAGATCACTTAGACGTGAATATCACAGCACGTAAGAGCCTGATCAGAAGGACTCAGAGTCTCACTGTTTTTAAACAACCACTGTCTTGGTCTCTTCACCAAGTTGGGTGAAGTTAAGTTGGGTGGCTTAACCAATGTTGATTGCTCAGAGTCCTAGAGTGGAATTCCAGGGTCAGGGTACCGACCATGTTGAGCGTGGGAAGGAGCCTCCTCCTGCTTTTCCAGATGGCCATTTTCTAGTCTCTCCTCAGCAGTGGTCAGAGAAAGACAGGCATGTAGTAATAGGAGCGGTGGGGCTGCGTCCCCAGCACCCCAGCCGCTTGGCTAGCTTATGCCCCATAATAATTACACGGACACTGTATTCATTTAATCACTGCTTGGCCACTTCTATCTAGCCTCTTCTAGGCTAACTCTCTCACCTGGACTAGCCCATCTCTAATAATCTGCTGTAGCCCACAAGGTGGCTTACCAGGGAGATTCTAGCCTACGTCCATCCTGGGTCGGAGCTTCATCGCGTGTGCCTCAGAGAGCAGAGCTCTCGCCTCTGCCCGCAAGAGTGGAGGATCTTCTGTCTCTCTTAGGCATCTGCTCCCTCGAGGTGAGCTTTCGAGTCGTTCTGTTCTGTTTACTCCTCCCACCTATGTTTTAACCTATCAGGGCAAGCAGCTTCTTTATTTAATTAACAAATGACCTTCCTCCATCATCCTATCTTGAGGGAGAGAGGACAGGAGTCGTGTGTCTGTGTGTCTGTGTACTGCAGCGTTGCCATAGGTGCCATGTTAGGGTCCTGTCTCCTCTCCAGTGAGATTTCTGACAATCTAATAGAAAGTGGTCAGGCTTCCTTTGGGTCCAGCCATATTTACATGGATGTTTTGTTAAGTGTAAGTATGAGCAGACACAAAATCCAGTCCAGAGCAGAGGGCCCTCTCCCTTCTTTAGGAAACAGAAATCAGTCTCCCCAAGACTCTGGGAATAAACTGTAAATTTAAGAATAATAGAGGCCATTCTAGTGCATGCTGTAACAAGACTGCTTGGTATTAACGCACAAGAGACTGTTAAGGAATTTTGTAAATTGGTTGTTAAGCATAGCTCTTATTAAAATTTAAGTAAGTTTATCTACAATTAAGCATTACAGGTGTAGGTAACAAGCACACAGAACTCATGATTTTACTGCTTGTGCTCGTGTAGGTAACAAGTACACAGAACTCATGATTTTACTGCTTGTGCTCGTGTAGGTAACAAGTACACAGAACTCATGATTTTACTGCTTGTGCTCGTGTAGGTAACAAGTACACAGAACTCATGATTTTACTGCTTGTGCTCACGGATATATGACATCTATATCTTTGAGGCAGGGATCTCTCACCAACTTCTTACTTGACGATGTCAGTTAGTAGTTTGAAATCAATCATGGGCTGGACCATGTGTTCTCCAGAAGAACAGAACCACCAGGATACACATAGATACTAACAATTTTCTTCTTATTACAAGGAGGCTGTATCTCAATAAACCCCCTGTGTTAGTTGTTGTTCTTGTTCCTGCAACCAATGACCTGACAAGAAGCAATTTCTGGAAGGAAGATTTTGTTTTGGCCTACAGTTTGAAGGGCTACAACTCACTGCACGCAGAAAGCATGGCAGTAAAAGCACGAAGCAGCAGGTCACATGCCATCTGCAGTTAGGAAGTAGAGAGAGGTGAGCGTCGGTGCCCAGCTCATTTTCTTCTTGTAGCTCCTGGGATGGCACTGCCCATAGCCAGCCTACATCTTACCATTCGCTTAACCTTTGTGGAAACAAGCTGATGAATACACCCAGAAATGGGTTTCCATGGTGATTGTAAATCCAGTAAAGTTGATGATGGAGAGTAAGCACCACAGTCATCAAGAATATCATAATTTGAAAATACGTTTTCAATGCTTACCCTCACCAACACCTGCTGAGCTACACACACACACACACACACACACACACACACACAGTAAGCACTCTGTAGAAAACTGGTTACCACCAAAATCTCAAGATAATATCTTACCAGGTATCACTAATCTGGGGAGAAGATCAAAATCCTGAGTATGATCTCTATGGCATGTATTTCACATAATTGTCAAAAGTGGTTTAGTCTAACCATTGATATTGTAAGAAGAAATTCATATGGAAATTGGTTCACAAGGTTATGGCAACCTAAAAATTTCTTCTCCATCTGCAAGCTGGAGAGCTAGGAAAGCCAGCACTGTAATCCAGTCTAGAGTTTTGAGAATTTGGGCAGGGCAATAGATCCATGTGTTGGTTAAGCACTGAAGGCCAAGAACTGAAGAGCCAGGAACTCCAGTGACCAAAGGCATGAGAAGCTCTTGAAGAAGCCACAGACATATACACAAATGTTTTAGAGGCTGTTTGGGCATCTCGTAGGTCAGGCAAGTAGACACATAACACTAACCACAGTGGGAGTACGTGTGCCACAGAAATTGGGAAATATTACAAGTCAATGCTTAATCTAACATTTTGTTGCTGGTGTAAACTTTTAAAAACTGTGGATATGTCTCAAAAAATAAGGTGGAGAGTGAGAGAGAGATACCCGACACTGACCTCGCATCTCCACACACAGGATGCCCCTTCACACCCATACAAAAGTATGGATATAATATTAGTAATACAGTTTAAGATTCCTCAACCTTGGCAACTCCTCGTCGTGGGAGGGAAGTCTCTGGCCTTTGCTCAGTAGATCGAACAGTAGCATCCCTTTCTCTAGCTGTGACAGACATGTCCTGGCCATTGCTGAGCGTTGCCTGAGGAGCTGATCTCATCTCTCTGTAGTGGAGAACCATCAATACAAAAAAAAAAAAATAAGTTAAAAGCCATGGCGTCTGAAGTCATCACTTATAAACAAGACCAAAACCTTGAAGAAATATTCTTCAGAGTATGTTAAGACCATCGTCTGATGCAATAGTCTCTCGCATCATTGACAAATAAGTCTTGTTCTGCACTTAAAAGGCTTTCATAAAGCAGTAAAATTTATCATTTTGTTAAATCTTGACACTTGAGTAGGCATCGTTTTCAATATTCTGAACGAACAAACAGTGTGATGAATGCCCTTAGGGAAAGCGTCGCGAGATTCAGTTGCCCGCTGATCAGTCTCTGTTCTCGCGGAAAGAAGAACCAATAGAGAACTCTAGCTCTCAAATTGGATATCTGGCAAATGGTTCCTTGCAAAAGGACCAAATGGGCCTGTCACGTCAGCATCTGCTTGTGACTGGTCGCAAAATGAGAGTCATGTGTGACGTGAACATTTTGGAGAATTTTATCTGAGCTTGATGTCTTCCCAGACATTAAAAAGGTTTTCTGGGTCTACGGATGCGGCTCAGTTGGCAGAGGGCTTGTCTAGCATGCACAAAGCCTTGGCATCCATCTCCAGCGGCGTGTGAACCTGGGCATGGTAGTGCTCACCTGTAACCCCAGCACTTGGGAGCTGGGAGCCGGAAGCTCTGTAGTTCCTGCTCATCCTTCCGTATATAATGAGTCCACAGCCAGCCTGGGCCACATGATACTGTGTCTGGGGGGAGGGGAGTTTTTGATGAGAAACGGTGATGTTAATGAATTGCTCTTTAATTTGGAGAATGTTATCAGAGAGAGTAGCCACAAGGACCTACTTAAGATACTCTTCCTTTTTCTAACTATATCTTTCTGTGAGGTTGGATTTTCTTGAGACACTTAGCCAAAATAAGATATTATACTCAGTTGAATGCAGAAGTAGAAATGAAATTCTATTTTTTTCTATTACACATTAAACAGGTTTTAAACAATATGAAACAGGGTTGTTATGCTTACTGAGTTTTTGAAAATGTAGTTATTTCTCAAAAATATGCTTATTCTTTATATGTATACTTGGTATAGTTATACTCTAGTATGTAATATGTTTGTTATATTCCCAAATGAAGTAATTTTTAAATTTTTCTTTGGATTCCTAGTATGGTAATATTGGTACATCTATACTTTTTGACTTTCTTCATAGAAGCATTAACAAAAAATTGTGGTAAGATAGCCACACTTGTGGCAAGTTTTAAATGAATTTTTCTATATATGAAATAATGAAATGAAGATGGAGGTAGAAAAAGGCTTCTTCCAAATTACAAAAATCTTAGAAATAACTTAATTAAAAGTATTCGGAAAGTATGGGTAAAGAATTATAAGAGGCCGATGAAGGACAAGACTCGGGAAAAGAAAGAGCAAGAGTCATTTTCAGTGAAGAAGGCAAAGGGACACTAAATCAGTTTCAGAGAGGATAATAAAGCCCATGCTTCATTGTCATCTATGGAATAATGATTTATAACAGAAAAAAATGATATTCAAAATCATACCGAATGGGGGCTGGAGAGACGGCTCAGCAATTAAGAGCACTTGTTGCTCTCCCAGAGGACACAGGATCAGTACCCAGCACCCACAGAGTGGCTTGCAGCCATCTGTAACTCCAGGTCCAGGGGACTTGATGCCTCCTTCTGACCTTCAAAGACACCAGGCACTCACGTGGTGCACATACTACATGCAGGAAAAAATCTTATACATATAAAAGAAGGTAAATGAATCTTTAAAACTCATACAGAAATAACATTTCAAGTAATAATCCTAAAGGTAATGAGAAAGCATGGCTCTTCTTTTAAATATTGGGATTGAACCCAGGGCTCTGAATGTGTAATGATATTTTGTTTATGTTTTAATAACTAAAGCTTGCCTGAAGAGCAGAGTGCAAAACTAGCCACACTGGTCAACCACACAGGCCAGGCAGCGGTGGCGCACACCTTTAATCCCAACAGCGACATTAGTTAGCCACGGAGGTGGGGTGATGGTGGCGCACACCTTTAATCCCAACAGCGACATTAGTTAGCCACAGAGGCGGGGTGATGGTGGTGCATGCCTTCAATCCCAGCAGTAGAGAGGAATATAAAACAAGAGGAGACAGGAGCTCAGGGCTCAGTCTGCAGTCACCGTGAGGACAGGATCTCCCAGTCTTAGTAGAAGCAATAACTCTGGTGGTTGGCTGCTTGGCTTTTCTGATCTTCAGTTTGAATCCCAATATCTCTCTCTGCGTTTTTGTTATTCATGCTACATGAATGTGTTAGACAAGAGCTCCATTACTGAGCTATGTTCCCAGCCCCTGTTTTATATTTTATTTTGAGACAGGGTCTCACTGAGTTGTCCAAATTGGCCCTAAAATTTTAATCTTCCTTCCTCAGCCTCTCATGCAGCTATATAATAGGCCTGGCAGCACAGTGGATTTTTTTTTTTTGGGGGGGGGGTTGAGGCTATTGTACTCAGGATGAATCTTTCTAGTTCAATCTGTTTTTCAACAAATTGCATGTTATCATTTTTTTTTTGGGGGGGGGGTTGAGGCAGGATATCTTTGGGTCACTCTGGCTGTCCTAGAATTCACTCTGTAGACAAGGACAGCCTCCAACTCAGAGATCTGCCTGCCTCTGCCCCCTGAGTACTGGGATTGAATGTGTGCACCACCACTGTCCAGCACGTAGCAGATTTTTAATCATAGAGCACTAGCCACTGTAAGAACCTACCATAAATGATATAAAAGAAGAATGATAGGAAGGCAGGTGGATGGAGGGAGATAACATACAAAGACACGAGACTGCAGTGATATTTTGTTTGTGTTTTAACAAATAAAACTTGCCTGAAGAACAGAGTGCAGAGCTAAGCCACTAGAGACCAGACAGTGGTGTCACACACCTTTAATCCCAAAACTTGGGAGACAGAAGCAGACAGATCTTTGTTAGTTTAAGGCCACCCTGGGCTACACAAAACTGATCCAGTCTATAAGAGAAACAGAGATCACACAAGGGTGATATGGCTGGGCAGAGAGAATAATATAAAGTCAAAGGAGACAGGAGCTCATTGAAGTCTGAGGTGCAGTCTGACACAGTCTGAGGTGCAGTCTGAGGTGCAGTCTGAGGTGCAGTCTGACGCAGTCTGAGGTGCAGTCTGAGGTGCGGTCTGAGGTGCGGTCTGAGGTGCGGTCTGAGGTGCAGTCTGATGCAGTCTGACACAGTCTGAGGTGCAGTCTGAGGTGCAGTCTGACACAGTCTGAGGTGCAGTCTGACACAGTCTGAGGTGCAGTCTGACACAGTCTGAGGTGCAGTCTGACACAGTCTGAGGTGCAGTCTGAGGTGCAGTCTGATGCAGTGTGAGGTGCAGTCTGATGCAGTCTGAGGTGCAGTCTGAGGACAGGATCGCCCCTTTGGTCTGGGGATTCGGAAGAGGTGAAAGGTCTCTCTAGTGGCTGGCTGCACTGCTTCTCTGATTCTCAGCTTTCTATGATTCTCTCTGGTTCTCTCAGCTTTCACCCCCTAATAGCTGATTCCAAAAATTTACTAAGAACAATTAAATTAGGATTAGGAACAATTAGAATTCATACTGCATGAAACAACTATTTCCACACACTGAGTGACAAGTAGCAAGACTACGGTCCCTGAAAGAAGAGCTGTGAACCAGATGAGCCCTCCCCCCAGATTGCCACCAAGGAAATTTGCAGGACACAATACACGTAGGGGTAAAATCAAACAGAGTCCATCTGTAAAGAAGCACTTTGAGGAAAGGAGAGGGTGAGATCTCCAGAATTATTTAAACAATTGGCTGAATTTTGATCTGTGTATTTAGATTAAAAAAAATTCCCCTGGGCTGGAGAGATGGCTCAGTGGTTAAGAGCATTGCCTGCTCTTCCAAAGGTCCTGAGTTCAATTCCCAGCAAC
>NC_022018.1:22181796-22183534 GCF_000317375.1 Microtus ochrogaster
TGCCTTATAGGTGAATTTATCACCAGGATCACCAGCTCCCCAATAATGACACAGAGACTTCTTATTAATTATGAAAGCTCAGTTGGAGTTTAGGCTCAGTTTCTACAACTCAAATTAACACATTTCTAATCATCTATGAGCAGCCCCCTGGCTTGTGGCTGTTACCTCTCTTCCTGCCTTCTTATTTATTCTCCGTCTCTCAACATCCCCACCTTCTTCCCTGCATCCTTTCTGCCCCAAAAACCCTGCCTAGCTATTGGCCATTTAGCCTTTCATTAAACCAATCTGAGTGAAACATCTTCACAGTGTACAAAAAGATTATTCCGAAGATTATTAAATAGCTCAGTGGTTAAGAATACTGGCTGTTCTTCCAAAGGTTCTGAGTTCAAGTCCCAGCAACCACATGGTGGCTCACAACCATCTGTAATGAGATCTGGTGCCCTCTTCTGGCCTGTAAGCATACGTGCAGGCAGAACACTGTATATATAATAAATAAATAAATCTTTGAAAAAAAAAGGTTATTCTACATTTCCCCCTTTTTGTCTAAGTAAAAAAAAAGTTTTAACTAACATAATAAAACTATATATGATAAGAACAATTATCAGGTATTGTCTATATAGAAAGGAAAGCTATCCTTCAGAGACCCAAGAAGGATAAAATATTAATTGACTAAACAGGAAGTGCAGAGAAAGGAGCTGCTGTAACTATGAAGTGACAGACATTTGATTGCCTGGACAGTCACCCCAGGGTTCCTCTGTAACATTGGAGCATCCATCTTCGACTTACAGGCCTCGAATATCTGACAGACTTTTCTGTGAGGCAGGAATTTTTTAAGACCTGTCCTACACTGTCTTGGCAAAGTTCAGCAGTTGTTTTCTTTGGTGTACTACTTGTGCAGGACTAGGAATCCATATTTGGCTCTGTTTTTGTGTCTTTGGAACATTCTTTTAAGCTTTCTCAGGTCAAAGCTTCTGTAAAGCAAAGGACAGGGTCAACAAGACAACACTGCAGTCTACAGAAAGGGGAAAGATCTTCACCAACTCTACATCGGACAGACGGCTCATCTCCAAAATATACAAAGAACTCAAGAAATTGGTCATCAAAAGAATAATCCAATAAAAAATGGGGTGCAGACCTAAACAGAGATCTCTCAACAGAGGAATCTAAAACGGTTAAGAGACACTGAAGGGAATGCTCAACATTCTTAGTCATTAGAGAAATACAAATAAAACAACTCTGAGATTTCATCTTACACCTGTAAGAATGGCCAAGATCAAAAACACTGATGACAACTTTTGCTGGAAAAGATGTGGGGTAAAAGGAACACTTCTGCATTGCTGGTGGGAGTGCAAGCTGGTACAGTCGCTTTGGATGTCAGTGTGGTGATTCTCAGAAAATTAGGAAACAATTTACCTCAAGACCCAGCAATACCACATTTGTGTATATACCCAAAGGATGCTCAATTGTGCCGCAAGGACATGTACTCAACTATGTTTATAGCAGCATTATTTGCCATAGACAGAACCTGGAAGCAACCTTAATGCCCTTGACCAAAGAAAGGATAAGGAGAATGTGGTACATTTTCACAATGGAGTACTAAACAGCAGAAAAAAATAATGACATTTTGAAATTTGGATGGCAAATGGATGGATCTAGAAAACATCATATTGAGTGAGGTAACCCAGACTCAGAAAAACAAATATTATATGTACTCACTCATAAGTGGCTTTTAGACATA
>NC_022018.1:22183906-22195652 GCF_000317375.1 Microtus ochrogaster
CTACAGCTTAGGCTAGTTCCTACCTAGTTCTTATAACTTAAATGAACCCATTTCTATTCATCTATGTGCTTCCACGTAGCTTGTGGCTTTTACCTCTCCTCCTGTATATCGTGCTTCTTCTCTGTCTCCCAATATCCTCACCTTCTTCTCTTCCCAGTGTCCTCTCTGCCCCCAAGAAATCCTGCCTAGCTATTGGCCATTTAGTTTTTTATTAAACCAATCTGAGTGACACATTTTTACAGTGTACAGAAAGATTGTTCCACAACAGCTCCCGAGAGGGGTAGCAACCCACAGGTTAGGAATGACTCACAGCTCTAGAATGTAGAGGGTGCCTCTCTCTGCGTGATGAGCACTAAACGGAAATGTCAGGTATGCTTAATGTGAACAGACACGGGCATAATGGAGAAAGACTCCAAAAATGGGTGCAATTACTATATTTCAATTAAAATGTTAAAAATAAAACTTTGAAACCATAGAAAGGTGAGAGAAAAACAAATGTAACACAGATGTAGAAATAGCATATATGAGGTGAAAATGATCCTGGATGTGCTATTAACAATATTAGAAGTATAGCAGGAGAAAATACTATTCAATTTTAAGACAGAGTGGCACAAATGATCCTAAACTAGAATTGTTGTTTTCATTTATATTCTTCTATTTACCAGTAAAGACTTGGGAGTCAGATGTTGGGGTGAAAACCAGCTAGATCAGAGAAGCTGAGAAGCAACCAGCTGGCCTTCCTTTTCGACTAGAGACCCAGCAAGAGAGAGTCTCTCCGTTCATCCCAAACTAAAAATGTTCTAAGCCCCTCCCCACTCTTTCCTGTGAGCCTCTGTTTCTGTCTTCTCGGGTCCTCTGTGCTCTCTCTGGTTAATTCTTGTCAACTAGTTGCTGGCTCCACCCCTGATCCAAAGTTAATTTTATTAACACAGTCTCAGAGTTGCAATCAAATATCCCACAGTAAATACGAGAGCATCACTGGCCAGTTAGACAAGACCAAGTGTCTAACTTACCTGTAATAGGAGCCCCATTAGGGACATAGGTAGTGGGAGATTTTAAGTAATAGGTCCAGTTTTTTCCAGATGTGATGAAAATGAGAAGAAACATGGACCCAAGAAACTTATGAACGCCAGTAGGAAACTCCATTAAGGCGTGAGAAGCAGCCATGAGGAGAACATTCAATGAAGCCTTCTAAAAGTCATCGTATAAACAAAGAAGGAACAAAGAATGACAGCGGACTTCCTCTCAGTATGCAAGACACAAGACAAAGGGGTGACATTCTCAGAGTGGTAAAGGAAAGACCCTGCCACCCTAGAGTTTTATGCTCAGCAAAGTGCCTATCAAAAGGAAGGTGAAAGAAGGAGCTCCTTTTGCAGAGGGAAGTTGAAGGAATTCATTACCATCAAACCTGCGCTGTGCGGAATGCGGAGGACTGTCCTTTGAACAAAAGAGAAATCATGAAAAAGTAAGAGCACAAAAAAAAATTGCCAAAGATACAGAGGAACAGAAATAAAGCTTTACATTTTTATTTCATTAACAGTTAACTTGCTACTTACGTCAACGATTGTGTTGGGTGAGCATTTCCAGCAAGCACTGGGGTGAAATCCTATAAACTCTACATGCAGAAGTGACGAGGATCTTGAGTTCAGCCTGGAAGAGAGAGAGAGAGAGAGAGAGAGAGATAGAGAGAGGGAGCTAGCTCAAACGTGCAAATTGCCTAAACAGAGCACTAAACTGAACTTACAAAAGGAAAGCTGATACAGTCTGCAAGAACTCCTAGAACACAAAGAAACGTATCAAAGATCAAGGGTATAAAGATACGTAAATAAGGTTAAAGTTGAGGGCAAAATACACCTCATGGAACCATTAATGCAAATTTCGAATGGCTATATTAACCTCAGAAGAGTGGTCAATGCCTCTGTCCCCTGAAACACATGCTCTGGGTCGGTC
Organism: Microtus ochrogaster; assembly: GCF_000317375.1. Lineage (NCBI taxonomy): Eukaryota > Metazoa > Chordata > Mammalia > Rodentia > Cricetidae > Microtus > Microtus ochrogaster. The sequence continues at coordinate 22,185,857 of NC_022018.1, forward strand.
AGCCGTACCGTTTTCTCTAACAGCACTATTGATCAGCCCTGGAGCTGCATCTGCTTCTAGCTGTTGCCAGACACGTGTCCAAACACAATGGAAAATTTCTGTGCTGTAAGTACCAGAGTGAGAAGATTTGGCTACAAGGATTTCTACTTTCCTAGACTTTTCCCAGGACTCATGTGCCAGGTGCTGACATCACGTGCCTTCACAGCACTGATGGCAAGTCCGTCTAAGGGAGATCTGATGAAAACTTCGTCCTGCAGCAGCTACAAGCCTTGGCATCTTGTCCGTGGCAAGCATAGGACCAAACGGAAATTGTTCCCAGTTTTCATCTCATTGCCAAGACTGAGTGGTTGGGGGCGGGGGCAAGTCTGTTTTCTTCGGGATAGTAAAAGATGGCATGCGTATCCTGGAAGCCAGGAAGTGCAAAGCCAGCAGGACAATCACCATTGCCAAAGGTGGACAATGCAGATACTTTTATCTGCATTTCACTACCAGAACGTCCCGTCCATGGCTCAGGAGCATGCGTTAAGGGATGTTTTGTTTTTGTTTTTTCAGGAACATTAAAAATTTTAATTAATCTGAAGAATTAAAATCATGCCATGTCTGTTCTCTAACAACAACGAAATTAGCATAAAAGTCACAGAAAAAAAATATCTGTAGAAATACCCAAATATTTGGAAATTTAAGCAATAACCCTCTAAAAATCCCAGAGGGTCAAAAAAGAGATCGCAATGTGAGCAGTTATACGCTTACAGTCCCCGCATGCGGAGGTGAGGCTGAGGCAGGAGGATCTCAAGTTCAGGAGACATCTGAGTGGCTCAGCCAACTTCTGCATTCAAAAGCAGAAAAAAATAACAGGGGGCGGGGGTAGGGAAGGAGAGAGAGAAAAAGGAGGGGGAGAAGGCGAGGTCATTTCAAACTGGTTAAATCTGGAAACAAAGCCTAAACTCTGCAGGAGGAAGAAAGAAATTTCCAGGCCCTGAAAATCTCACTGACAAGCTACCAAACGTTCACGAGAGTACGGATACTGCTTTTGCGCGGTTCCTTCCAGGAAGCTGAAGAGGGGACACTTCCAGACTCTCTTTTTGAGGTGAATATTCCCGATGCAAACCAAACAAAGGCGGTCCAGGAAAAGAAAACCGCGGCTCTACATCTCACAAGCTCTGTCAGCTGCACACTGGGTAGGGGACACTCAGGATCCGCTTTGGCTTGTAAATCAGCAGAATCAGTTAAGACTGAGTCTAGAGAGCTCAGACCCAAGCGCTGAGCCCGAAGCCCGGATGTTCTGTTTGAAACGAACAGGCAGGAGCCACCTGTTACCTTTTGTTGAGTCTGAGGAAGCGCAGAAGGAACAGGAAGAGCTCGAAAAGTGGTAGGGTGAAAAGCAGGTCCCATGACCAGCAGGTGGCACCAAAACCAGAGCCAACAATTAGGTGACCTTGCCCTTGGCTGGTACAGGAAGTGTGGCTAACTAGGGCTTGAAATTAGGTGAGCGGCCATAGTGCTATTATGAAATCCAGAACTGGCTACAGTGTCACCAACAGGCAGGGCCTTACACAGAAATGACTTCATCTTTCTGCATTTCAGTCTCTTCATCTGTACTACAGGGAACCATAGACAGAATTACTGTGCTGATTTAAAAGAGATACTGTGAGCCAGGCGAGGTGGTGCACGCCTTTAATCCCAACACTCGGAGGTAGAGGCAGGCAGAGCTTCGTGAGTTTGAGGTCAGCCTAGAGAGTTCCAGGACAGCCAGAGCTACGTAGGGAGACTTTGTCTTGAAAAACAAAAACAAACCAAAACAACAACAACAACAAAGTTCTACGTATAAAAGAATAAAACAGGGTTGGGCAGACAGTAACCACCCTGTGATTTTGCATACCAGGGCAGCCATTTTCCTGCTTTCCAGTTCAACTCTGCATTCTTGTATTCTTCCAACAAACATTTTTTTTTTTTTTGTAGTTTTGCTAGAAGTTGCATTTGTTTGCATTTTGTTAGCATGGTCTGTCTTTTTAACTCTCTTAGAAAAGGCCAATGTCAACTCCTCAGTCACTCTTAACTTACCCTCTCCCCTCTGTTTTATTTGTGCTCCAAAGCATTCCAATTAAGCAATGAGTTCAAAGACGGGCCTGAGATTTATCATTTATATCAAAGAAATAGCATTGACTTATATACTATACCAAATTTTGGCAACAGTGATCTAGGAAAACACAGAAGAGTAAATGAAGGAGACGTGGCTTTTTCACTGATGAAGGTACAAGTCTCAAAATTTGCAGACGATATACTTATTGTTATGGTTTTGGTCCCTTTAAGAGACAAGCCACACCCATTCCCCTCCCCATCTGCTGAGGCAGGCTGATCTTCAGCTTCCCACCTGAGCTTGGTCTCTTTTTCATCTTCCTCTCGGAGAGGCAGCTTCGCTTCTGCCTCCCTCCCCACTTCTCTGCTTCCCCTTCTCTGTCTCTTTCTCCTCTTATTTCTCTCTCTCTCTCTGCCCCCCCTTCACCCTTCCTCCTCCATAACCCCCTGAATAAACATTCAACCTCACCCTGCATGTCGTGTCTATTCATGTTTCTGTCTTCTGCCTGCCCGCCATGTGTCTCCCTGCCTGGAACCAGCCATTGCTGGGGACCAGCAGCCATCTCTGCCTGGGGCCCACTGCCTGCTGCCACATGGCCCGCCACCACTGCTCTGAGACCAGCAGCCATCTCTGCCTGGGGCCCACTGCCTGCTGCCACATGGCCCGCCACCACTGCTCTGGGACCAGGAGCCATCTCTGCCTGGGACTGGCTGCTCCCAGGGCCCGCTGTCTGCCGCCACATGGCCCGCTATCACCACTCGGGCCGCCGCTCTGAGACCGGCAGCCATTTCTGCCTGGGACTGGCTGCTCCCAGAGCCCGCTGCCTGCCACTACATGGCCCACCGCCACCATTTGGGACCTACAGCATTTCTGCTGCCTACTGCCGCGGGGATCTTGCAGCATTTTTAAAAAAAGAATAACGGGGCTGGAGAGATGGCTCAGTGGTTAAGAGCATTGCCTGCTCTTCCAAAGGTCATGAGTTCAATTCCAGGCAACCACATGGTGGCTCACAACCATCTGTAACAAGGTCTGCTGTCCTCTTCTGGTCTGCAAACACACACAGATTGAATATAGTATACATAATAAATAAATTTAAAAAAAAAAGAATAACACTTATGATAGCAATTCTGAAAGAAACCTAGGAGACAAAACCATGCCAAAATGCATAAATGCTCTCTAAACGCTAAATCATAATATGTTACTAAAAGTAGTGCGCTTTTTATTTTGATTGCTGATAATTTCATAATTAAACATATTTACGGGGTTGGTGAGAAGGCTCAGCAAATGAAAATGCTGGCTGCACAAGCCTGACGATGTGTCTTCAATCTGTAGCTCCCACAAAAGTCATGTGTGATAGCTGGCCTCTGCAGTCCCCAACTTCTATAGTGAGATGGGAGGTAGAGGCAGGAGAATCAACAAGAAGCTTGAAGGTCACCTAGCCCAGAATTCACAGAGTGGCAGAAACAATAAAATTCCAGTCTTAGTAAAGTGGAAGGAGAACTGGCCCCCAAAGTTGACCTCTGACCTCTGCGTGAGCACACACACGTGGAGACACACATGCATACAGCACAAATAAGGAATAAAGACAATTTTACATGTCTTTACATAATAATTTCCTACTAATGAACTCCAAAATTTCAGTCTCAAGATTCTTGAACAATCTAAGGGGAAGAAATTATGTATCATTTCAAGTTTAAATTCCATTTTAGTCCGTTGGGTTATGGAATTAGCCAAGATTTATTAATAGGTATAGTGGTTGATAGGTTTAGATTTGCATTTCTAAGTGCTTCATCGTCCACAGGGGAAAATATTCATGACGACCAGAGATTCTCAGGCCTGGCTGTTCACTAAAGCTGGCTGTTCACTAAAGTTAACTCGGAATATCTGAAAACTACTTATTCCTGGGCCTAACCCCCACCCTCTGCATGGAAAGCCCAACCATCAGTGTTTCAAAAGCTTCCTGGGGTGTCTGTGGGGCGCATCCAAGGGTTGAGAATCACTCGTAGAGAATTAAAGGTTGGTTGTGCTGAACGTCACACAGGTACTCGGTGTACTGCAGAAGCTCAGCCTCTGTCCCGCGGTAGCTGGGTGTCTGTCTGCTCTGTGTAACCTGGAGCACTAAATGTCAAATGTCACGCTGTCCTTTTAGTGCAGCGTTCGTATTTGTACTTTCCTGGCTGTGGATAATAGAGTAGCTTGTTTTATAGCTATGTTTGTTTGTTTGGGTTCTTCATATTTGAGATTTGGTCTTGCTATATAGCTAGTTTCAGCCTTGAAATTCTCCTTTCTCCTTCTTAATCCAGGAATTACAGGCTTGCGACACCATGGCTTCTGACTTGCAATATTCTGTGCTTATTTAAGCTCTCTTAAAGAATGTACCCTTCTGGAGGCTGGAGAGATGCTTCAGCAGTTGACAGCACTTGCTGTTCGATTGTGAGGAGCAGCGTTCAGCCCTCAGCATCCACGGTCAGACTACTCATGAGTGCTTCTAACTCCAGCTCCAAGGGATTGTGCATCCTCTTCCAGCCTCTGTGGGACACACATGTCAATGCATGCACACAGATATATGCACACGCATAAAGTAGAATTGTTTTAAAGAATATTTCTTTCTTGGATGCAAAACATCTCCTTGGGAAGCCTCTAGTGACTGTCATTTGCTACTGCTTTAACTGCGACAGTACAATTTGACCTTGGGATGACCCTGTCCCTCAGCTTTCCCACCTTCTCACCTGGCCTACCTCTCCCTTGTGAATACCACATCTGTTCTTTCTCCCTTTCTTCATAGCTCACACGAGCCCTTTCTTTGTGGCACTCCATTTACCATTTGTCCTCATTGTTTCTAGGGTTCTGTCACCCCAAATAATACTTGAGCAACTTTCCAGTTCTTCCTCATGGTTCATCCCTGAACTTTCACCCCTTTTCACTTCCTGCTCCTCACCCCTTCATCTCATCAACTCTTCTCTTCTTCATTCCCTAGATGGGAGTGGCTTTGCTGAGAAGATGCCGCTGCCCTTTGTACAGATTTGCTGTGGCTGTTATAAAACACCATTACCAAAAGGAACTTATGGAAAATGAGTTTAGTTTCTCTTACAGTTCCAGAAGGAGGGTGGCATGGCAGCAGGCAGCTGGAGCAGAAACCGAAAGATCACATCTTCAACCACAAACAGAAAAGCAGAAAGCACAAATTGGACATGGGGTGAGGCTATTATCCTCATAAAGCCTGAGCCCAGGGATGTACTGCCTCCAGCAAAAATGCACCACCTCCCCCAAACAGTGCCACCAGCTGAGTACCAAGTTTTCAAATACCCAACCCTATGGGGACATTTCTCATTCAAAGTACTAAACCCACAAAAGACAGATAGAGTGCTGAGGGGCATAGTTTCTGGCCTGTGTTGAGTAGCATGGCTGAGGGAGACCTGGATCACTTGTGGGTAGAAGATTAATTGTCCCACAATAGCAAACAGAGTAGCAGATTAATATACTAAATATAATAAGAGCCATTGTCAAAACATCAAATGAAAGAGTTAAGCCAAGAAGAATAACCACAAGTTCCTGGATCCATTAAAAAAAAATTCTAGCTGAGTCAAGAAAAGATAAATAGAAACACAAGTAACAAAACACAGCACTCAAGTCTAAGAGTAACACAGACATAAGTATAGCTACCTAGTTTTATCAGCATGGCATACTGCTTTCGGTAGGTTGATTTGTTTATTTGCTTGTTTGTTTTTTATTTGATTTGGTTTGTTTTTTGTGTGTATGCTTCTTCGGTTGGTTTGTTGGTTGGTTGTTTTTGTTTTGTTTTCTGGAGGCTGCATATGTTTTTCAGGTACTGAGGAATTAAACCCAGGGTCTTACACATGCTATGCAAACATGTACGACTGAACCATAAAGTCAAGTCCTGTTTATCTTAAATATTCATATCTACTTGCTTATTCTGCTTCTCAAGAGAACTTTTTCATGAATGCCACTGAGTCAGGAAACTTGCAATGGTGCTACGGTCCTTACAGCACAGTAGACTTACAAATTACTGTTTGACATGTGGTGTTTATTAATGTGGCTAGGGTGAAAGCGCCCGCTGCTATAGAGGGTAATGCCAGGTTTTGCGAGGGGTGGAAGGCACCAGAATAAAGATTGACTCAGAAGGTAGAGCAAGAGGTAGGTAGATCAAGGACAAGTATAAAAGGCTGTGAGCAGAAGGCAGAGCCCACGGGATGGCAACTGGAAGGACGAAGTGAGCACAGAGCCGATGGAAAGAGGTCACCGATGGAAGCCAGTAGGACCAGAAAGCCTTTCCTGAGACAAGGGGACGTCATGAAATAAACATTTTATACTGCAGTCTGCACCCAAAATATCAGAGGAAGAGTTTTTTTTACAATGAGCTTGGAACTAGGAGTAAACGGCCAGTTTAGAGCTAGAGGTCAGGTAATCTTCAATATGTCCCTCCTGTCAGACAGGATAAATCCAGCTGCCCATCTGGATTTTCGTATCAGAAGGCAGAGAATTTAATTCTCCAAGGAGTATGTGAGTTACCCTAAGAGCATCTCCCGTTTATGCTCCTCCTACTGGACTACACTTGACCTTGTGAGCAATATCAACTTGACTCAAGTATTATTTACTTGAAGACACACGAGATTGCTGGAGTGAGCCCTTAACCATGTGACAGAAGACAGGTGCTAAAATTTAGGAGGGGGTGGAATAGCACATATAGGAAGCAACCCCTGAGAAGTAAGAACTGTGAACTCTGTGTCTTAGACTCTGACACAGACAGCTGCAAAATAGGAGAGGGGAAGTAGAGGGCCTTCACAGAGATCCTGCTCACCTTGCTAGCCAGCATGCGCTGGCCATGGCCTTGCGTTACGATGTCTCTTATGTTGCTAGAGGGAAACCTGGAGACCACCCTGGAAAACCTGGCCTCCTACTTATTCTTGAACAGTAGCTGTGTTCACAGAAGTTCTGGGTGTTGTCGGGAAGATGTGATGGAAAAGCCATCAATACCACCACAAAAGCGAACAGTCCTGAGAGATAGATGCAGAGAGCTGATATCTGTAAATACAGTGGTCGTTGGTGCATATTTTATCTTCTCATCTGGGTCCTCACGAAGGTATCCAAAAGCACACCATTTGCCTGGTCTCGTCAGACATTGCCCTGCCTTCCTCTAGGAGAACTGTGGTGCAGAATATCTGCATTCTGGGTGACAGTAACTTCAAACTGTTCTAGAAAAGCCAGTCATAAAGACAGCATTTCCGACCAGGCTGAGTTGTATTTTTTTTTAATTTTACATATTTATTTATTATGTATACAATATTCTGCCTGTATGTCTGCAGGCCAGAAGAGGGCACCAGATCTCATTACAGATGGTTGTGAGCCACCATGTGGTTGCTGGGAATTGAACTCAGGACCTTTGGAAGAGCAGGCAGTGCTCTTAACCGCTAAGCCATCTCTCTAGCCCTATTTTTTTTTAAAGCACAACCTTGCTCTGTCCTTTTTGAAGGAAGGGTGCAGAATCCACTCAGAGGCTGACATCCTTCTCTATACTTCTTGGCTTCCCTTTGAAGTCACTGAAGAAAACAATCTATCAGCATGTCTTCCTTGGCCTTGTTACAATCAGCTGATAACACTACAAAGGAGTAACTTCACCCCCTGAACCTGCAGAGACATGGTAATTAAGAAACTTGTCCAGTGACACAGGCAAGGGCAGAGGACCCAGAATTTGAACTCTGGTCAATCTTTTTCCATAGCTATAATTTTATTAACTAAGTTAATAGCACCTCAAAGCACAGATAAAGAACAGCATTAGGGGACAAAAACAGTCCTGGCCACTGGATAACAGTTGAGCCTTGTTGATTTTAAGATTAACTCCAATTATAGCCACTGAGAAAGGAGAATATGAGTACAAATTAGGACCACACGGTGGTCTGGAAGGGGCGGGAGCCCAGCTCTGCTTAGAAATCTATATAAGGCCAGGGTGTGGTTTGAGTACTCAGATCCCCTTTAGAGCGTGCAGAGATTTGAACGAGAAATGTCCCTACAGACACAAGCATTTGAACACTTGGTTCCCAGTGGAAGGCACTAGTTAGGGAGGCTTAGAAAGTGCGGATTTGATGGAGGAACTGTGTCACAGTTTTGAGAGGTTGTAGTCTTGCTCTGCTTCCAGTGTGCTTGTGGTTGAGATGTGAACTCCCAGCTCCTGGCTCCTGATGCCACACCTCCGTGCCACGATGGACTCTGCCCCTCTGGAACCGTAAGAGAGAATAAACCCTGCCGTAAGTCACTGTGGTCACGGGGTTTTATCACCGCAGCAGAAACGTGACTAACGGGGGAGCCTCAAAACAAGATCTGTTTGCTATTGATTTAAAATTCCCCCCCAAAGGCTTTTGATGATTAAACGATGATTTTTCAAAATGTCTAAGTCTGAGCTCCTTTAGGAAAGTGAGCTATATAGATTTACCAAAATGATGGCTTAAATCGGAGGTAAACAGCAAGAGTTTGAATATAAAATGTCTCCTGTGGGCTCATGTGTCGGGGGCTTGGTTCCCAACCTTAGGGATACTAACTGAGGAAGTTGTAGAAACTAGGAACGGGGGACTAGTTGGAGGAAGGTGGTCACTACTCCTTGGGGATTTATTGTCCCTGGCTCCTGTATGTGATTCCTGACCTTCATAAGGTCCTGCCCAGACACATTGGGTCAAGAGGAATTGGAATGTGCCCTGTGAAACTGTGAGCCAAAATAAATCCCCCTTCCTCTTGGTTGTCTCCTCAGGAATTTTGGTCATGACTTTGTAAAGCAAACTATGGCAAGTGCACTACAGGGAGTTACAAAAGAAAGAAACCAAATCACACAGAATTCAATCTCCGTCAGGTAAGCACTTTCAGCATTTGGAACAATTTATACACACTTTTCTAATACATTTACAGACTTTGTAACAACTGCACATATATTCTGTATCTTACTTTAAAGAATAATACAATATCTGTTAGCATATGCTTTCTTGTTTGGATTTATAGCTTCCGAAGTGTTTTATGTATATAATATTTCATTATGTGGGCTTTATTTAAATTATTCCCCTCACTTTCAGATATTTAGGTAACTGAAAACTTTTGCTATTATAAATTATTCTGCAGTGAACATCTTTATACAAATTGTATCTTATTTACATAAAGTGTTTTAGAGTCATCACTTCTTATGGTCACTACCTTGGCTAGGCCTTAAGTATCACGTATCTCAACTCATGGTTTAACATGCTAGCCAGTCTCTTCTGCTTTTATTCACCCTGTCTAACACTAGGAGATGGATCATCCCATAGGCCATTTTTATGATGGCATCTTATGATGACTGTTGTGCTTATCTGCCTATCTTTCATAGGGTATGACAACTGTGCTAAGACTCTCAGGCCTAAATGTGGAGCAATCTGGGCCCTAAGTGAAAAGGGAACAAACTAGAGTTAAAGGGGCTGAGTTTAGAACACCCCATCTCAGATGTAGATACACCCCATCCCAGATGTAGATACACCCCATCCCAGACATAGATACACCCCATCCCAGACATAGATACACCCCATTCCATATGTAGATACACTCCATCTCTCAGACCTAGATACACCCCATCCCAGAGCTAGATACACCCCATCCCAGACCTACATACACCCCATCCCAGATGTAGATACACCCCATCCCAGACATAAATACACCCCATCCCAGATGTAGATACACCGCATCCCA
>NC_022018.1:22195813-22197323 GCF_000317375.1 Microtus ochrogaster
ATACACCCCATCCCAGACGTAGATACATCCCATCCCAGATGTAGATACACCCCATCCCAGACCTACATACACCCCATCCCAGACATAGATACACTCCATCCAGACATAGATACTGGGGCTCAAGATGCTTTGATGCTTCAGTCAGAACAACAAAAAGACAAAACAAATCAAAACCCTTAGGTTCCAGTCGTAGCTACCTGGGTCTCATCCAGGAAATGACAGTAGCACAGCAATAGTCTCTGGGGAACGATGGCATGCGTAGGCAAGCAGGACCAGAGAAGGTTGGTTATCCCAGATGGAAAAGAATGCGCAGTGTCAGCCACTGTGGGGGCACAGAGCCAGCAAGAACTAGACAGGATCACAGTCCAAACAGTCTTGGCTGAGTGTGCAGCATGGTCTGGGTCAAGAGGCCAGAGCAGAAGCCCAGCTGTACCAGCTAGCTCTTCTTGTAAGCAGTGGGCAATCTTCTAAGAAGTCACCATCTAAGGGAATTACCACACTAAGTTTCCGGTTTAAAGTAAGAAGCTCGATCTGGAATTAGTGGACCTGGTTTCTTAATTTACCACCCACATGGGGAGAAAAGCCATCGAGCAGGACCTGAAGAAACAGCCTGTTGGACACACCTCCTATGTGTAGCTAGCAGACTACTAAAATGACCCCCAAACTGAAAACAAAATGAGTAAAAATCGAAACAAAACATACATACGTGTGTTGAATCAAATGCACATATATAGTAGCCAAACTCCTTGAATACAGCGCCATTTTCAGCAATCTTTGCTTTGGACTTGAAGTCATCATTGCAGAAAGGCACATGAAGTTCATCAGCTTTAAAGACTTGGGTTGTAGGCCGGAAGGCGACAAAGGGGTTTCAGAGGTGGTAGTGAGCAACTTGTCAGGTTTGCCAGAGAAACAGGATGAGTGTGTGTGTGTGTTTGTGTGTGTGTGTGTCTGTGTGTGTTTCAACACTTTCTCAAATATCTGTTTAAACTCTTTGATGACTCTTCTTGTTTGTCAAATTGACTACATCTGGAACTAAAACCACAAAAAGGAGGGAACACCTATGAGGGATTTTGTTTAATTTGAAGCAGGATGATCCAGTTCTAATCTGGACCTTTGATTAGGAAGACACACCTTTAATCTGGGCCACACCTTCTGCTGGAAGCAGACATGGAAGAAGTTTTTGCTGTTTGTCTGCTTGCCTTCATCTTGCTAGCAAGTCCGTTCCTTCACTGGCATTAAAGCCTAGTTCTTTGGGATCCCAGCATATAACCGAGATCAGCTGAGACATCCAGCCATGTGGACTGAGCAACTATTGAATTCTTGAACTTTCCACCCACAGACAGTCATTGTACTGTACTGCAGTCTGTAAGTCATTCTAATGATTTCCCTTTCTCTCTGTCTCTCTGTCTCTGTCTCTGTCTCTGTCTCTGTCTCTGTCTCTCTCTCTCTCTCTCTCACACACACACACACACACACACACACACACACACACACACACACACTTACCTCA
>NC_022018.1:22197423-22208652 GCF_000317375.1 Microtus ochrogaster
AACCTCTGAGCATGGAGGAAAGATAGGGACAAATATCTTTTGTCCAGACATTTCCCAAATTGTGTAACTAAATCCAAATTTCTCCTTATATTCAAGGACTTACATCCTACAAGTCCTGAAGACAAACAGCCACTCAAGTAACATGCTAGCTTTTCCTCCTGTTTGCTACTGTTCACCAGCCAACCATGGCAGACTCCCGTTCTCATGAATCCTGGCCCTCTGTGCAGTCTGGACAAACCACTTTGTTCAGGAAAAAGCTCACAGTAGTGATTCTTAACCAAGTGATGTCAGAACGCTTCACTTATGACTAGCTGAAGAAAAAAGATAAACTGAGACCTCAACAGAAGGCACACCGAAGGAAATGAAACCTGGAGCCTTCCCTCTGCATGCTGGTTAACCTGAGATAAGCCTGGCTGGGCTAAAGAACACATTCAAGAGAGCTATTCCCCATCTACTTGGAAATGCTCAAGAAAGGGGCAAGGACAATTTCTTCTCAAGGTTACAACATTGATTTCTATCTGCTCTTGCTTCCTTTTAGGCTTTCAGCATTGCATCAAGTATTGACTATAACTAAATTAGGCAACCCAGGATAATTAAGAGTTGGTTTGTATTATTGAAGTAAAATTTACATGTAAGAAAATGTAAATGTGGAGGTTTAAATGAGAAATGGTCTCCACATGCTCAGGTATTTTGAAAACTTGATTTCCAGTTGATGGCACTGTTTAGGGACACTTGGGGGTGTGGCCTTGATGAAGGAAGTACTTCACGTGGAGTGGGCTTTGGAACTGAACAGCCTCACCCTGTTTTCAGCTCTCTTTTCCTGCTTCATGTTCATGGTAGAAAGTGAGACCTCTGAGCTTCCTGCTCCAGCCGCCTACCTCCCCACTGACTCTGCCATCGTGGGCTCCAATCCTCTGGAAACATAAGCCAAAATAAACTTGTTTTATGTGTCACCCTGATCATGATTATCAGAGCAACAGAAAAGTGACTAGCAAGTTTATATATGTAGAAATGCACTGGGATGAACATATATAGTCACCAACATAGTCAAGACAGACAGTCCAACAACTGTTAGTTCCTTACAGAATTTATTTTTATATTCTTTTTAATTAAAATGTTAGCTTAATAGTTTGTTTTGAGAGCAACTTTGCATTTCATTTATCCCCTTTACTCTCTCTTCATCTCCCCTCTAAGTTACATATTACATTAGTGATAGTAATTTATTGTAATGCTTAGCTGATGTGGTGGTTTGAAAGAAAATGGCCTCCACAGGGAGTGGCATGATCAGGAGGTGTGGCTTGTTAGAGTCAGTGTGGCCTTGTTGGAGGAAGAGTGTCACCGTGGGGATGGGCTTTGAGATCGTATATGCTCAAGCTAAGTGCAGTGTGATACACAGCTCACTTCCTGTTGCCTGCACATCAAGATGTAGAACTGTCAGCTCCTTCCCCAGCACCACGTCTGCTGCATGCCACCCGCCATGATGATAATGGACTAAACCTCTGAAACTCTAAGACAGCCTCCATGCTTTCCTTTATAAGAGCTGCTGTGGTCATGATGTCTCTTCACAATAGAAGACCTAAGACAATGATATACATACAACTAGACTCATACTTTACATTAGACTGATACTTAGTGACTTTTGGCAAATGTATCACATACCCAAAGCTACCATTTCACACAAAATATATTCACTGCCCTAAAATTCCCCAGTCTCCACCTTTTCATCCAACTTTCTCTTTCCCCTGGCCATTGATCTTTTTTACTGTGCTCATATTTTACCTTTTGAAGTGTGCCACATAATTATAATTATACGGTATGTGGCCTTTTCAGATTTCACTTGACAATACGTATGGTTATTTCATGTCCTTTTTATAGCTTGAAAGAAAATTTCTTTTGATCACTAAAAATCCCATTGTGTGGCTTTACCACAGTGAGTGTATCAATGCATCTATTGAAGAATATCTTGTTGCTTCCAGATTTGAACAATTATTAAGAAAGCTACCAAAAACATTGTGTGCAGATTTTTATGTCTTTTTTTCCCTTGTTTATTTTGCAGTACTGAGGATTGACCCTAGAGCCTCCTATTAGGTAAGTAAGTACTCTACCACTAAATCACTTCCCCAGACCTAAGTGCAGGTGTCCGCATGGACTAAGTTTCAACTCACTAGAGCATACCATGAGTATGTTTAGTTTTCTAATGAACAGTGTCTTTTAAACTGATTTATTATTTTGTATTCTAAGCAACAAGGATGGGAGTTCTCATTTCTCCACATCCTCATTAGTAATTGCCCTTGTTAGGGCTTTGGATTTCAACCCTTTAAATAGTCAGTGAGGGGCATACTATTGTCTTAATCTGTAAATAAATCCTCAATGGCATGGTTTTTACATCTCTTCCTGTGTTATTGCCATCTTTGTTTTGGTAAAGTGTCTGCTCAGTCTCTAGCCATCTTTTATCTGGGTTGTTTGATTACGTTGAGTTTTCACATTTTATATACCAAGTATCTCATAAGATATATTCTGTAAAGATTTTTCTCTCAGTATTTACACTACCATTTTATCTTACAAAATGCTATTTTTCATAGAACACAAAGCTTCACCTTGGCAGAATTTGCTTTCGGTGTTATATTTGAAAAGTTATCACCAAACCTGAGCTCACCTAGATTTTCTCCTACATTTTCTTCTGGAAATCATACAGGTACAGTTTATATTTAGGTCTAAGATTTGAGTTAACCATTATGAAAGGTGTCTAGAACGACATTTTTACTTTACTGTCCAGTTATTTCAGTACCATCTGTTGAAAAAGCTCTTTTTCTGTTTGTCTTCATTCCTCTGACAGAGGTCAATACAGCTATGGTATGTGGATTTCTTTCTGTTCTTTTGGATATCATTGAATCTATGGATTAAGACAGAGAGAATGGACTCTTGACAGGATTGAGTCTTCCTACTTATGTGCACAGAAATTTCATTTCAGGATACTTTTAGTTATATGTAATGGGTTTTCTGTATTTTAAATTTCACTTGTTCATTGGATAATTGCATCATCTATACATAGACCCAGTTGCAATTCTTTTCTTATCTGTTTCCATTTAATTGTCATTCATATTGTGAGAGACTTCAACTTGAATAAGAAGGAATGATAAAGTCAGACATTTTTGTCTTCTTGATATTTGTGGGAAAACACTTCATGTTTCATTAAGAACTATAGATATTCTCTCTTTTTTTTTTATATATTCCGAGACAGGATTTCCCTGCTTAGCCTTGGCAGTCCTGAAACTAGCTCTGTAGACCAGGTTGACCTTGAACTTACAGAGATTCACCTGCCTCTGCCTCCTGAGTGCTGGGATCAAAGGCGTGCGCCACTACTGTCCAGCTGATATTCTTAATCAAGTGGAAGAAATGCTTTTTTCATTCCCAATTTGCTAAGACTTTATTTTAAACTAGGTTTTATTTTATGTGTATGAGTGCTTTGGCTGTTTATATCTGAATGCACCATGGGCATACCTGGTGCCCAGAACAAGGCATCAAATCCTGTGACACTGGAGTCATAGATGGCTGTGAGCCACCATATGGGTGTGGGGGCCTGAACCTGGGTCCTCTGCAAGAACAACCTGAGCATTAGCTCCAGATTCTGTTAAGGTATTTTTAATCATGAAACTTTCTCAAATGCTGTCTCAGCATCTTTTGATATGATCATGTTTTTCAAATTAATGTTACTTACATTGATTTTACAATTGCATTTCTAGGAGACACCTCATTTGTCATGATCCCCACTACATTTGATATGTTTGCTAATAATTTTTACACTTATTTATGAGGATAGTGGCTTTTTGTTATAATTTCTTTGGTATTGGCATTAAGGTAATATTGGTCCCATAAAACAAACATCCCTTTCTCCTCTAATTTCTGAAAGGTTCAGTGTATATTTGCTATTATTCCTCCCTTAAATATTTGTTAAGAAATTCACTATCAAATTTTCTGAGTCTAGGATTTTCCTTCTAGGAAGATTTTCAATAGCAAATTCAGCTTATTTAATATAGGGTTGTCTAGGTATTTTTCTTATTTTTTCAGCTTTGGAAAATTCTGTCTTTTAGAGAACTTACATAGTTTATCCAAGTAGTCAACATATTGACCTAAAATAGCTCTTTTGAAATTTTTTTATGAGATTTACTTATTTTTTTGTGTATTTTGACTGTATGTCTATATTTGTACCACATGAACGCTTGGTGTCTGCAGAGGTCAGAAGGTGGCATTAGATCCCTTGGAACTGGAGTTATGGATGGTTGTAACCACCACGTGGGGCTGGGAATCAAACCTGGGTCCTCTGCAAGAGCAATGAGTGCTCTTAACCACGGAACCTTCTCTCCAGCCCTAAAGTGGTTCTTTACATTCTCTTATTTGTTTGCTGTCTGTCAGATCTACAGAGCTACCTTTTCTTTCACCCCGATGTTGGTAATTATATGTTCTCCCCTTTAATCTTAGTAGATGGGGCCAGACTTTATTAATCTCTTCAAACTACCTTTCTCTTAGTTGTAACTTTCTCTTCTGCTGCTTTAAAAAATTATTTTAGACAAAAGCTCACTACGTAGCCCAGGCTCAACCAGAAGCACTATATCCCCAAGTGCTAGGATTATAGGCATATACCTTCACACCCTACTTAATATCCCCTTTGTAAGCATTTTCCTACTTTGAGTCTGTCTTTTGTAGATTATTAAACTAGACTGTTGGATAACTTATTTTAAGCATTGCTTCCTCCCTAAAATAAGCATCTTGATATAAATTTTCATTAAGATTATTATGTTTTCTAATTTCATCATGCTTTCTCTTTTGTATCATGTGTTTTTTTAGTGAGTCTTGATTGATTCCAAATATTTGGGATTTCTCTGTTATTAACTTCTAGTTGAATTTCATTTTGGTCCAAAAACAAACATATTTCTTAATCAAATTTTTATCCAAAATTTGCTGACACATATTTGATGATGTAGTATTAAGCCCTAATATGTAGACCGTCTACTTGTCCTTGAAAAGAATGAATTTTCTAGTTATTAAAGTGTCCCAGGAATATCACTTAGGCTAATCAGATTTATGATATTCTTAAGAATTTATACATCAGGGCTGGAGAGATGACTCAAAGGTTTAGATCACTCACTGCTCTTCCAGAGGACCCAGGTTCAATTCCCAGCACCCATGTGGCAGCTCACAACCATCTGTAACTCCAGTTCCAGGGAACCAGACGCCCATGGTAAAACACCAATGCACATGGAAATTAAAAAAAAAGAACTTATATATCTTTGAATCTATTGGTTACTGAGAGACATGTTAAAGTCTCCAACTACTCTGAATTTATTTTGTGTGGCTGTGTGATAGTACTCCTTCTTCTACCATGAGACTTTTGGGCAGCACGTGGTCATTAATAACTCCTTGTTCCCAGTCATTTCCGCCCATTCTCAACACAGGACGTCTCTCTTCCAAGCACTGCTCTTTCTCTTCAATCAATCCAACCGTAGTCATTCCAGATCCTCCATGTTTTGCTCTCCATGGCATATCTTTTCCTGCTTCCTTCTCCCAATTGTTATTGCATTTGTACTTGTGAAAATGTGATTCTTGTTGGGCATTCATTGCTTGCCCTCCAGTCTTACAATTTCTACCTTTCAGTTGGAGTTTCCAGTTCACATTCTTTTAATGTAACTATCTGTAAGGTTGATAAGCATACACTTTGCTATTTGTTTCTACTCACCCAACTTATTCTGTTTCTTTTTTCGTCTTTTCTTGCTTCATTTTGGATTTTTAAAGTATTTTGTATATACATTTATACATTTATTTCTTTAGTGATTGTTTTAGTGTACTTTATGATTTTATGATTTTTTTTGTGACAGTATGTGATATATACACATATGCAAGTGTGTGTGTGTGTGTGTGTGTGTGTGTGTGTGTGTGTGTGTGTAAAGGCCAGAGTTCAATTTCAGGTGTTTTCCTCAATTTTTTCTTTGAGACAACATCTCCTACTGAACTGCGAGTTCACTGATCGGCTTGACTGTTTGGCCGGCAAGAGTTAAGGGTACTTCTGTCTCTATTCCCAGTGCTGGAGTTACAAATATTTTATATGGATCCAAAATTAGCAAGCACTTTACTCACAGAACTATCTCCCCAATCACTTTATCTTATTATTATTTTTATTTATTTATTTATTTATTATTTATTAAGGATTTTTATCTTATTTTTTTAATAGTTGCTTTAAGGATCTCAATACACATCATATAACTATCCATGAATTTACACTGTATTAGTTCACACATAAAACACAAAACTCTTATCCACCTCATTATCCCCTCTAAATTTTATGAACTTTCTTATGTATTTACAACTTTTTATAGGCCCACAATAAAGAGTTATTAATTGTTATATAATACTGATTTTTTTCAAGATATTAAAAATGAAAAACATAGTCTTACATTTATCCAATATTTACTTCTTTTGCTCTGTATTCTTCCATTGGATCCCAGTTACTTTGTAGTGCAATTTCCCTTCAATTTCTTGAATCCCACTTAACACTTCAGGAAGCACAGATCTGCTGGGGACAGGTGTGCTCAGCTTTTGTTCATCTGAAAAGACCTATTTTCCTTTCTGAGAGATAATTTTGCTGCACATACAATTAGGCATTGAAACTTATCTCAGTAGCTAAAGATGTCATGCAATTGTGTCATGAGTTGGGTCCTGTGGAAGACAGACTCTGAGATGGAAGTTCATCCAGCACAATGTTATGAACAAGTGTCCTTGAAGGTCAAAACTGTGGGAAGGAGAAGGAACCAAGAATAGTCAGGAAAAGAAATTTTCTCCTTTTCACTCTTCTCTCATACGATACAGCCCAACTGCAGTTTCCCTGCCCTCCACTCCTCCCAGTTTCCTGCCCACTTCCCTTCCTTTTCAGTCCTTTCCTCCTCCTGTTCCCTTCAGAAAAGAGCAGGCCTCCAGGGATATCAACCCCCCAAACGGCATAACAAGATACAATGTGATGAGGCACAAACCCTCTGTGGTGGTTTGAACTGGCTCCCATAATCTCATAGGGAATGTCACGATTAGGAGCTTGGCTTTGTTGGAGTGTGCATGGCCTTGCTGGAGGAAGTGTGTCACCGTGGAGGGTGGGATTTGAGGTTTCCTATGCTTAAGATACTGCCCCGTGTCTCAGTCGACTTCCTGTTGCCTGCAAGCCAAGATGTAGCCAGCACCACATCTGCCTGCCCTCTGCCATGCTCCCCTCCTTGATGATAATGGACTGAACCTCTGAAATTGTAAGCAAGCCACCGCAGTTAAATGTTTTCTTTGTAAGAGTTGCCGTGGTCATGGTGTCTCTTGACAGCAATAGCAACCATAAGACACCCTCTTATTAAGGCTGAGCGAGGTAACCCAGTAGGAGGGAAAGTGTTCCAAGAGCAGGCGGAAGTGCCAGAGACACCCCCACTCCCGCTGTTATCAGTCCCACAAAAGACGCTAAGCTAACAACCATAACATATATGCAGAGGACTTCGCGCAGAAACGTGAGGCTCTATGATTTCCGCTTCAGTCTCTCTGCGCCCCTATGGTCCTGTTTAGTTGATTCTGTGGACCAGTGGTCTCCTGGTGACCTCAACCTCTCTGGCTGCTACAATTCTTCCTCCTCCTTTTCCACAGGGTACCAGAGCTCCAAGGGGAGAGACCCAGGGGAGATCTCTAATTGTGGCTCTTTCTCTCTTTCTGCCTACTGTTTGGCTGTGGGTCTTGATCTGTTCCCATCAGCTGTCAGATAAAGCCTCTCTGATGATGATGGGGCTAGGTACTTATCTATGAGTATAGCAGAATGTCATTAGGAATCATTTTATTTTTTTAATAATGCTTGTTCTACAAAGCTGATCCCAGAGGAAATACGGCACACAAGAATGGGCCTTCAGATCAAGCGGTCAGGTCTTCCCAACACTGACTGATCACTGATGGCGGTTACCTCGGGAGGATGTATGGCTGGAATGAGGTAGCTCTCCACAGCTGAGGCCATCTCTGAAGGAACTGACAACTGAAGGCTCTCAGCTAACAGCACTTTTCACTGCTGGAGGATTTTTACTGGGCATGCATCAGTCTGTTGATGAGAATCCTGTCGTCATCTGTATAGTTTTCTTTGTGTAGTGTATCGTGTTTACTATGCCGTCCCCTGACCCACATGCCTTCTTAGCTTTGCTTCAGACATCACTGTGCACTTCAGAAGACATTTCTTAGCATTTGTTCTTTATTGTTTATTAGCCTGTGACCTATAAGTTTGTTTTAGGGAATATAAAGCTATTATTTGAATATTTTTCTTATTTTATTTTATTTATTTATTATGTATACAACATTCCTTCCATGTATGCTTGCATGTCAGAAAAGGGCACCAGATCCCACCACAGATGGCTGTGAGCCACCATGTGGTTGCTGGGAATTGAACTCAGGACCTCTGGAAGAGCAGTCAGTGCTCTTAACCTCTGAGCCATCTCTCCAGCCCCTGAATATTTTTCTTTCCCCATTCATTTATCTTGTTCAAGCAGTCCAATTACATACTTGGTATTTTGTGTTACATATTACAATTTTCTGAGGATTTATCCATATTTAATTTTTCTCTTTCCTTGAATGTAAATAATTCCCACTTGATCTATTTTAAAATTATGTTCATGTGCTCTCCAATCAGCAATTATCAGTAAACTTTACATTTTGGTTACAGTATTTCTCATTTAACATTTAGATCTTTTATTTCACTTCAACTGATTTCCACATATTGTTTTCCAATATACTTAAAAAAAGAAACCTCACTGTTTCCACTGAAGTCTCTGTTGCTAAGGGTTACCTAAGGTTTGGTGTCCACTATTTTGTTGCAGTTGTTATGAGTCATTTTGCTGTTTCTTCCCATGGTTGACCATGTTTTATTATAGACTGTATAAATGGCATATTAGAGAGTTTGGATCCATCATATTGGTTAGCTTTAACAAGGTTGGACTCAAACTCCTGAGGTCTCTCCCAACCCCACCTTTTTTGAACTGTAGCTGAAATCTCTGATTAATTCTTTCACTTTCTTAGTTTTTCTGATGATGCTTTTTCCAAATGGAGACACAAACGTGAGTGTTTATATGTGTAATTTAAATCTCATTACCTTTAATCTGCCCTTGCTTTTAGGGTTCATTTCCTCCCAGCTGCCCCTTGGTCCTCACTGCACCCAGACACTGCAATCTACTGTGACCAGGACACCATCCTGAGCTGCTAGTCAGTATCTGTGGTCAAAAAGTAAAACTCAGAAGCCACATTGATGGAGCACAAATCTTTTTTTTTTTAAATTTTAAAAACAATCTTTTCTCATTTTATAAACCAATCCCAGGCTCCTCCCCCTCCACTCCTTTTACTCCTCCCACCTGCTACTCACCCTACCTCCCATCTACTCCTCAGAGAGGGTAAGGCTTCCCATAGTGAGGCAACAAAGTCTGGCACATCACTCTGAGGCAGGACCAAGGTCTCCCCCTTATATCTAGGCTGAGCAAGGTATCCCTCCAAAGAGAATGGGCTCCAAAAAGCCAGTTCAAGCACTAGGGATAAATCGTGATCCCACTGCCAGTGACCCCACAGACTGCCCCAGCCACACAACTGTCACCCACATTCAATGGGCCTAGTTTGGCCCTATGCAGGTTCCCCTGCTCTCAGTCAAGTCAGTGAGCTCTCACAGCTCAGGACAGCTGTTTCTGGGTGTATACCCATCATGGTCTTGACCCTTTTGCTCATATTATCACTCCTCCCCCTTTTTGACTGGATGCTGGGAGCTCAGTCCAGTGCTAGCTGTGGATCTTTGCATCTGCTTCCATCAGTTGCTGGATGAAGTTTCTATGATGACAATTAGTGTAGTTATCAGTTTGACTACAAGGGAAGGCCAGTTTGTAACCTTTCCTCTATTGCTTAGGGTATTTGCTGAGGTCATCCTTGTGGATTCCTGGGAATTTCCCTAGGAACACGAATCTTTTTTTTTAACTTATTTATTCATTAAGGATTTCTGCCTCCTCCCCGCCACCGCCTCCCACTTCCCTCCACCTCCCCTGATCAAGTCCCTCTCCCTCATCAGCTCGAAGAGCAATCAGGGTTCCCTGACCTGTGGGAAGTCCAAGGACCGCCCACCTCCATCCAGGTCTAGTAAGGTGAGCATCCAAACTGCCTAGGCTCCCCCAAAGCCAATATGTGCAGTAGGATCAAAAACCCACTGCCATTGTTCTTGAGTTCTCAGTAGTCCTCATTGTCCGCTATGTAAATCCGGTTTTATCCCATGCTTTTTCAGACCCAGGCTAGCTGGTCTTGGTGAATTCCCGAAAGATCATCCCCATTGTCTCAGTGTGTGGGTGTACCCCTCGCGGTCCTGAGTTCCTTGCTCATGCTCCCCCTCCTTCTGCTCCTGATTTGGACCTTGAGATTTCTGTCCGGTGCTCCAATGTGGGTCTCTGTCTCCTTTCATCGCCTGATGAAGGTTAATATTTAGGAGGATGCCTATATGTTTGTCTTTGGATTCATCTTCTAATTTAGCTTCTCTAGGATTGCGAATTATAAGCTCACCGAATCTTTTAAGAGCGTGTTTACTTATAGGCTTTGCTCCTTATAGTTTCCTTCTGGTATCTTCTAATTGTTTATTTTTTTATATTTTAATTGAGACGTTATCATTGTTATCGGTAGAAGCATTAGGTCAACTAATTTATCCCACATTTACCAGAAGCCAAATTTCCTAATATCACCATGTTGCTCTACTTGATTCACACCTCTAGCCCCAAACTTTTCAGTGTTAGTTAATAGCAAAAGCGTTCTTCTATTCCTACATCTAAGTGCTAATTAGTCTACAAGTTACACCTCATCAACTCACATCAGAGATGTGAGCAGAGAGAGCCATCTATCAGGAAGACAGAAATTACTTTGTGTAGTCTAAATATAAAGGATAAGGATATGAGAAAGTGGGAATCACTCCTCCCCCGAGGAAAAAGAGGCATCAAAATATCATTTACAAATCTACCACCTATCCTCAACCTGAAGCACTCAAGGAGGTGGCTCTCAAAACACATTTGGAAGTTTCCAGAAGTCTCACATCTATTCATAATTCTGATTCCAGATGTCTGAAGAATGAGTCCTCTATCACAGATGAGTTCAAGTGTTCCTTTTGTGGACAGACTGTTTAGCATATATTGGGCAGACTGTACAGCATATATAGGACAG
>NC_022018.1:22208862-22220225 GCF_000317375.1 Microtus ochrogaster
TATATTGGGCAGACTGTACAGCATATATAGGACAGGCTGTTTAGCATATACTGGGCAGACTGTACAGCATATATAGGACAGGCTGTTTAGCATATTATGAGGGTAACAAAGGAGACTTCAGTAAGTGGCCGTGGATTTTCCTCTTTAGAGCAGAGGAGATCTTAGATGAGACTGTGGTCATGCTACAGAGATATAAGGTGACTGGTGTATCTTTCCATGTGGACACTCTCATGGATAGTACCTAACGTTTGATAGGTCCTAAAGACATGTTTGTTAGTGTTCAATGAATGGGAAAACAAATAAGAGTCTAAGAAAGTCATTATTTAGAAAGATTTTAGAGATGACTATACTTTAACGCAACAAATTCACCACCTAGAAATAATTTGGAATGTCTTGTTATAATTAGTTTCAGTTTATGAACTACAAAACCTATTAATCTTCTCTTGCTCTTATAAAAAAAAAAGATGTCATGATTACATATATTACATATCAAACTATGCCCCAAATCATCCTTGACTAATTTCAAAAGCAATGTACCTTAGAGGATGAGGAGTTGCCATTACTGAGGATAGCCAAAGTAATTTAACAGAAAGGTTTTTTTTTAAAGAAAGAGATCCCTGTGGTTTTTTTTGTTGTTGTTTTTTTTGTTTTTGTCTTTTGTTTTTATTTCCTATTAGTGTTGCTTCCCTGTTTTTAAAAACTAAATTACTGCATAAGATTTAGATCTCATCAGTGTTTCTGATCATGGATTCAACTGTAAGTGGTTTTGCAGATGAAGAGGCATCCCTGGTGTCCGAGGCAAGGATGTCACAAGGGAAACTCCCACTGCAGAGACCAGTAGCTCTGTACCCTCAGCTTTAGCCACGGTAGGTACTGAGTGGTTAAATTTTATTCTGTGCCTACAGGAGAATTTCCTAGAACTTTGCCCGGTCCGTTTCTAACAGACTTTCTCTGGATGTTTGAAAGTCTTTTATGAGGAGCTTACTCCATTAAGGCAAACCTTGAACACCGGATCATTTGCCTGAAACTCTGGTCTCAGTCGCTCATCCAAATGTCCTATTTCTCTTAGAAAGCGCTGCGCTGGGGATGTATGGGATGCTGTGGAACTGTGAATCAATGGTAAGAGCGGGCCAGCAAAAGCAGCCTGCCTAAGGACAGAGCAGGAGCGGGGGGAGACCCTCAGAATGCGGAAGGCAATGGAGAAGGCAGCCGCCTCCACGGTTTGGAGCAAGGGCTCAAGTGGGAGCAAATGAGGTTGCCCTGCTTTATCACCGCGCTGAAGAACCCCATAACCCGTTCACATCTTCAGCTCTCCTCTTCAAAGGAATGCTCTTCTGCTGACATCAAGTTCACAAAGAGAGGAAATTAACCTATACTTACCTGACCTCTCCTCCTCAGCAACCTCCTCTGCCACGGTCCCTGTGCACCCTCGGTGGCTGACCTGCATGGATGCCACTCCCGCCTTGTTTCTAGCGTTTCAGAAGGGACAGCCTATTAGAGACACAGCAGATCTTTCTCGCTTTATTTTATTGTGGGGCTGAAAATGAAGCACACAGCCTCATGCATGCTAGGCTCTACCACTGAGACACATCCCCAGCCTCTCTTTGGTTAGCTTGCTAAAGTACTTACTTCCAATGGGCAACTGTTTTTTTTTTTTTAGCTCAGCTCTATGTATTTCCTGTAAGCCTCGAGACCCAGAACAACGATTAAAGATTAAGAGATTAAGTGAGTTAATAAATACATGCTCCAAATTGCTAGCATTTAAAAAACACTAACAAGCCCTGCACTGCTAGTCTCAAAAAACAAAGCAAAATCAAACAATAACACAGCGAGGACCATGCCTGACAGGTCTCATGCAGATACCAATAGAATGAGATTAGCCTGCAAGATCAGGGGAAAGTGTAACAGCCTCCACAGTTAGCGGTTTGGGGCCCTTCACCCAGCATTACATTCATATAAGAAAATGAGAGAAAGTCCGATCAAAACATTGTACTTATTGAGGAAAAGAACAAAACAAAATCACATTGGCAATATATGACTTGATTTTCTATAAAACTATTCACTTAGTCTTTATGAGAAACCTTTATTGATATGATTAACCAAAGACTGAAAATTGAAGATATGAAAGACGAAAGGCTATTTGATTGTCTTACCCAATTTTGAGACCACCTGTACAAGTGCACATTCCTGATAGATTTTTTTCTAGAATTTTGTCTAATCTCTTTCCAATAGACTCTAAATATAATCTTTTTTGGAGGGGTTCATTCCAATTAGGCACTTCTTATACACTTAATAGTTTTTCTGAAACTTTGATTCCAATTTGTTTCAGCTAAATTTTGCTCCACTATGCTTAGTTAGATCCTCTTCCCCAGACCATCTCATAGAAGGCTTTTCATATTCCCTTTGGGGAATAATTTAACCACACTTCATACACAGTAGCTGGAACTACAGAGTATATGGTATAAATTGCAGAAAACAGCGATGTGTGAAGATATTCTGTAGTGAATAAATTAAGGCAATAATTTCATATGTATCAAACTAACACTTTTTAAATTTATGGTTCCTGTCGCTTTCAGACCTGGTTCTGAAGTCTCTGGTGGGGGAATTAAATGGAAGAGATTAGTTTCAGACTATATTTCAAGGCTGGAGACTGGCCAGCCACTCCTAAGAATGTTTGAAAGTAGAACTTGTAAAAGTAAGTTTAACAGGGAGGCCTTGAAGATATGTAAGGAGATATTGGAATGCAGACAGGTAAAGAAGATTGAGTTTAGCACCTCCTCAGATACAATCAGCACTGGTCTAGCAGTTAAGGGAGAATAGAGCTACCTATTGGGAGAGGATGTTAGCATCCTTTCTATATGTGCAAACAGAAGCACTGAGTGGAAGCCGCTGGAGCACCCAAAAACTTCTCAGACTACTAAGGGAGGTTTTTATCATTACAAGAGAGATTCAAATTTAATGACGTTCAAAGGGAACAGTTTCTGATTTCCATAACTGATGCAGAATGGCAGAATAAACATGACACTGCCACAATGTAAACACACACACACACACTCAGGCCTGTTTGTTTGAGACCAAGTCTCTATAGACTAGACTAGTCCTGAATTTACAGTGATCCTCATGAGTGCCGGAATTAAAGGTGTATACACCATGCCTTTCTAATTAGTGGGATTGATGAATCAAGTTTTGTCTCTGTTACCAATTTCAGTTTTCAAAAATATTTTTCATTTTTTCTTCTCACTATATTTATCACTGAACCTACATTTAACCATTTTACTTATTCCCTATCTCATCCAGCCTATTGTCTAAAATTTCAGGCCTTGGAGGATGAAAAGTCTGTTCAGTTTTCTAATTCGCTTTTGTAGACAGGCTTTGGAACACTGTCTCACCCAAGGCAGGTGTGCTGGCTAGTTTTATGTCAACTAGGGACAAGCTGGAATCATCCGGGGAGAGAGAATCTTAACTGAGAAATTGCTCCCATCAGACTGACCCATGGGCAAGCCTGTGCCAATTTTCTTGGTTAAAATTAGTGGTGTGGGAGGACCCAGTTCACTGTGGGTGGTGCCATCCTGAGCTGGGGGTCCAGGGTGCTGTAAGAAAGCAGGCTGAGCAAGCCATGACGAACAACCTAGCAAGCAACAATGGCTTCTGCAACAGCTCCTGCCTCCAGGTTCCTGCCTTGAGTTCTTGCCCTGACTTCCCTGCACAAGGAACTACAAGACAGAAGGTAAAATAAACCCTTTCATTCCCAAGTTGCTTTTGGTGATGGTGTTTTATCACAGCAGTAGAGACCCTAACTAAAGTAGTAGGGAATCAATAAATATTTACAAGGGACAAATTCATTTATTCAGTACTTATTTCTCCACAAAACGGGCTGGGTTTATCACTTCTCCTTTTATACAAGCTTGTAACATCAGGCTGGGATACGGTATTCGGAACCAAATGAAAGAGCAGACAGAGACTAAGCTGCTGTATTTATTAATTTTTCATATACTAATTCTGTGTGGGAAGTACAATTATTATCTCCAATAGTCAGCGGATGAGATTATGCAATAAGAGCATGTGTTACTACCAACCAATAATGGTCTTCCAGCTCTAAATTAGCTCTGTCAACAGAGGGCGCTAGAGAAATGTTTGCAAGGCCACCACTTCAGGAAGATCCTTAAACAGACACACTTTCTCTGCTACTATTCTGCCTCTAAGTTCAGTGGCCATCTTGGAAGAGTTCCAAGTATAGGCTCAGACCACTGTGTCCTCACAGGTAGATGTCAACAACACCTAGCAAAGACTTTTGCTACCAGCTCTCTGGGTGTTCTTCAAAACAAGCAAACAAACACAGATCCTAGTCTGGGAGTGGGATACGGGGCCTATTTCTACTCCTTAGTTCCTTTATTGTCTACCTTTCTTCAGCCAAAAAGCAATGATTTTGTTGTTGTTGTTTTTTTTGTTTTGTTTTGTTTTGAATCTGCTATTGGTACCAGATACCACTTTATTTATCTGTTTCATTTTTAATTTATTTCAGACTGGGACTCACTAGAAACCCAGGCTGCCTCTGAACTCAGGATCTCTCTGCCTCCACCTCCCAGTCACCATGCCTGTGTTTTTTTTCCCTGTTGTTTGTTTTATCCTGCTTAGTAACTAAATGCCATCTATGAGTTGTCAATCTCTTTACATTAATTTTCCCAAGATATAGTACTGTTATGGTATCACATTTGCCCCTTATCTGCCCAAGATTGTGCAATAAATCTGAGTTTCAAATCCAGGTAGTCTGATAAACAGCAAATATTCCCCAAAGTATTTTGCACGTTGTCTGGCCTCTAGCATTTGGGATAACACTCAGATTGACATTCACTACCATTTGAACATCTGAAATGTCGTAAGACTCAGGCTTTTGTTCAATGACAAACATGAGAACTCTAAAGTGGTAGATAAATTATTTCACCTACTTCTCATATATGGCATGAACTAACACTATCCACTATTCCATTTTTACTTTTCAAATTACTTTTACATGCAGAATTTATCGCAAAGAAGTCTGTGGTGTTGGTATGGTATAAGTGATTGTCTCTACAGTAAAATCAAGGCCCACAAAGCAGTTGTATGCAGGTTGCCTAAGTCCTGTTGAGAATTCTGGGAGTCCCATCAATCCTTTGCCTTAGAGTTTGTTTGTTCCAGAGACAACAAGCTTGGGAAGATGGAAAGGCAGATCACCGACGGATCTTCCCATCCCACTCTTCAGAACCAATGCATGTTGCCTTACATAGGAAAGAAAGGTCAGGTATAACTAAGCTGGTGATACTGCAAAGGGAGATTACTGAGTTGTAACCCAAATGTGATCCTTACAACAGACAGGCAAAAGTATACGGGAAACACAAACTGAATCTGACGGGTTTCTAAAAAGAGAGTTGGGATGGGACACACGGTTGGAAGGGGGTGGGTGGATCCAGGAGAGGCTAGGGATGCTTAGGATGAAAGTAAATTGTATGCATGTACAAAATTCTTACTTACTAAAAATTATATTTTAGGAACTTGGCAGAGGGAGAGTTACATAAAAAGTGGTGTGAAGACAGAGGCAGAGAGATCAGAGTTCATCCTACCAAAACCCAAGGAAAGCCAGCGGCTCCAAAAGTTGGGAGGGGAAAAAACAGATATTCCTCTGGAAACTCTTAAGGAAGTTCGCCCTTCCATGAACCTTGATTTCAGTCTAGTGGTACTGATTTTAGATTTCTAGCCTCTGGGAAATTTGAAAGAAAAAAAAGTTATTGCCAGGTTATGCCAAGTTATGGTAGCCACAGGAAACCAATATACTAATAAAATTAAAGCTTAAATGGTAAGTCTATGTGGTAGAAGATAATACCTTAATAAGCCATAAGATTTAAAAACTCATCTTCAACAAAGTTAAGACCATTAAGAATAAAAATATATGATACAGATTTGGTGAGGCCATTTGTGAATCACCATGTGGTTGCTGGGAATTGAACTCAGGTCCTCTAAAAGAGCAGCTAGGGCTCTTAACTTCTGAGCCATCTCTCCAGCCACTTTGGTGAGGACATTTGTAATACAAACATTCTATAAGATTTTTATCCAGAGTATAGAAAGAACTCTTTCCTTTTTCCTCTCTCTCTCTCTCTGTCTCTCTCTCTGTCTCTCTGTCTCTCTCACACACACGGATGTCTGCATAACCAATAAGCATATGAAACTATGTTCAACATCACTGGTTAGTTCTTGGGGAAAGTAAATTAACATTGCATCAAGGCAATATACTACTACCTCCCTACAACTAAAACAAAGAGTCCTGACAGTACTAAGTGTTGGCAAAGATTCAGAATAACTAGAACTTTCTTTTTTTTAAACATTTATTTATTATGTATACAATATTCTGTCTGTGTGTCTGCCTGCAGGCCACATTACAGATGGTTGTGAGCCACCATGTGGTTGCTGGGAATTGAATTCAGGACCTTTGGAAGAACAGGCAGTGAGTGCTCTTAACCGCTGAGCCATCTCTCCAGCCCTAACTAGAACTTTCATACATTTTTAGTGGAAACACAAACTGAAAAAACTACTTAGAAGAACTGCAATTTACTAAATCTAGAAATATGTACCTACTATGGTTCAGCAGTCCTATTCATACAAACGTAAACTAAAGTTTGTTTGTATGTACCAAAATACATGGCAAAATGAATAACATCTATCAACAGTGGAACATGCTTTCTAAAGTGCTATATTCCTCTAACAAAACCATGTACAGCAAAGCAAGGAAATGAACTACGAAACTCTGCCAACAAGATGAGTAAATCTCTGGGACATGTTAAGCAGAAGCAGCAGGAACAAAGCAGTAGGTAACACCTGACTTCACAAACATGAAGTTCATCAGTAGCCATATCCAAGACAAGGTGGCAAAAGTCAGAATTGTGGTTTCCTAGGGTGGAGGTGAACGTACTGAGGAGGGTCTCAGGGCAGCTTTTTCGTATGTCTAGGAAGTTCCATGTCTTCATTAGGGTGTGGGGTACATGAATATTTATATTAGTAAAATACACTGAAGTGTCCACATGAGGTTTGTGTTCTTTACTATATTTAGATTTAAGGAAAAAAGAACAGAAAACCTTATTTTAAAGAAATGAGTCAATGATAGACTAGCCATCACTTGTTAAGATTTTGGAAACTGGACTATCATCCTATTTTTAAAAAAATGATGTTATGAAAACAGATTTTCTTCATTTGCAAAACTGGGACATTAATATACACCAAACTCAGAGAACGATTAAGAAGAATTACATCCTATATAAATACATTCAGTTCCAAAAGGAACATGAACATCAGGTAATATATTTAAACAAAATTCCCCAAATCCCGTTTCACTGATATAATCTCTTATACTTTCTCCATTATTTTAAATCACCATTACTAAAAGTAAGCTAGAATGTGAACTGCATGAGGCCAAGAGTAAGCTAAGAAGCACAGGGGACAATAGTGGTATCTATTTTGTCTGTAACCCTGGGGATGAGTGACTGTCAGAAAGCGAAGATCAATGCTAAGGATTCCCAGAACCTATTTAGGAACTATTCCTTCCTTTAGTTCCAGAGAACCCAAATATACGAATAGCCCAAGCTTGATGATGCTGTTTCACGCATCTCTTTCTGTTTGAGGGCTAATTTTGAAAGGTTAACCATCACATAGTTATTTTATATACACAGCCAGTTCAAATCTTGCCCTTCTTCTCATTACAGCCTGTCCAGTATGGCAGCCACCGAAGACTGTCAAGCATTGGAAGTTTAGTTTGAATTGATTTGTTCTCCAAGTATTAAATACACCTCACATACCAGTTTCAAAACTTTGTACAAAAAGAATTTAGAATATCTCAAGAATATTCTACTGATTATGTGTCAGAATAATAAGTTTAATGAGTTCAGTTATGTAAAATGTATTAAAGAAATGAATTTAACTTGGTTGTCCTTTAATGTACTTAATATAAAAGTCCAAATTACACATATGGCTTGTGACAAGAGAGCTCTAAATAAAGATTGAAATTTTCATAATGCTATTTATTTTTCTTAGGACAGAGTTTTCATAGAATTTTAAGAATTTATGTTATGGTTATTTAATGTTATCTGACCAAATTGTCTGTCTTTGTCCAAGATTAAACCCTATGCTCAATCTTTATAATCAACTGGCTTTGGAATGGTCATATAATAAGATGTTTGGCCTGTATGATGTCATGGAATATTTGTACAGTCTTTCCCAAGCTCCAGGAACATGTAAACCTGTAGTTCTAAAGTTTCTGGGAACCTATAAGTGCTAAGCACAGCAATGACCTTACTAAGATCCAAAGGGTTTGCCAGGACACCTCAACCCAGACACTATATTCAAGCAAAATCAACACTACTGACACTCAAAATCCGTATGTTGAAGCTCTGACCTCTAATATGACTGGATATGGAAATGGGACCTTTTGTTGATGGTAATTTAGGTTAAAAGAAGTCAAAAGGGCAAAACTCTAATTCTTTGTGGCCTCCTAAGAGGAAAGAGAGAGCTGGAGAACTGGCTCAGCAAGGAAGAACACTTGTTGCTCTTGCTGAAGACCAAAGTTTGATTTCTAGCATCCACATGGACGCTCACAGCCATCTGTAACTCTGGTTCTGGGTGATCTAGGGATCTCTTCTGACCTCTGTGGGCACCAAGCACACACATACACACAAAAATGATAAATTTAAAACATATTTTTAAATAAAAGAGAGACCTGTCTACCAGTTGAGAACACAGAGCGAAAAGGCAGTGCCCTCCCCAGAAACACTCTGTTGGTGTGGGATATTTATACACCGTGTGAAGATGTATTACTGTGATTGGTGTAATAAAAAGCTGAATGGCCAGTAGCAAGGCAAGAGGGAGAGGTGGGATTTCTGGAGAGAAAGGAAAAGGAGAAGGAATCTAGGCTCGAAGGAGAGCCAGGAGACAGGGAGAGGAAACAGGAGGTGCAAGATGAACGAGAGGTAGCGCCATGTGATAGAACATAGGTTAATACAAATGGATTGAGTTGTAAGAGCTTGTTAGGAACAAGCCTAAGCTATAGGCAAGCTTTCATAATTAACAAGAAGTCTCCATGTCATTATTTTCGGGCTGGTTCTCCAAAGACAGTCTGACCAGAAAGCTTGTTAGACTTTTAGACTTGAACATACTGTATCAGACCTTGATCATGGACCCCTTAGCAATATGAAAGTAAATTTCTTGTTTAAGTCGAGCCGTCTGTGGTATTTTATTAAGTTAACTGAAGCAGACTATGACGGATACCTACCCACTCGAGGCAATCACAGTTTAGTATTACTTAATACTAACTGTAGATCTATAAATTTGTTAAAGCCACAGTGGTTTGTGCCAAGTAGAAAGTAAATAAAAACGTGTTGATTTTCTCTAAAATTTAATATGACAGGCTGCTTCATGTGCCTTACACATTGACCATCTTTGGAGAGTTCGGTCAAAAGGGCCAAGAAATAGTTACTATTATTTTAGATATTCTCTGAAAAATATTGACTTAACTTTATAAAGAATATTCTCATTAGTAGGTAGAGTTCACATTCCTTAAGGTTGGTCATTTGTTGATATCTTCCATAGAGATTTGCTTCCTGGGATGACACCTTCAGTGATTTTTTTTGTTTTGTTTTGTTTTTCGAGACAGGGTTTCTCTGTGGCTTTGGAGCCTGTCCTGGCACTAGCTCTGTAGACCAGGCTGGTCTCGAACTCACAGAGATCCGCCTGCCTCTGCCTCCCGAGTGCTGGGATTAAAGGCGTGCGCCACCATCGCCCGGCCTATAACCTTCAGTGATTTTTATTTAACACAATAAAATCTTATTTTATGCTCCAAGGAATGAGTAGGACTCAGCAATACTCAGCATAGTACTCAGCCTTGTGGCTATTGGAATAAAATTTGACAAGAGAAGATACACGCGCGCGCGCGCGCGCACGCGCGCACACACACACACACACACACACACACACACACACACACGAATGGGTCCTGGAATGAGGTATAGAATGTTTTCTTACTTTGAAAACATCCGTTCATCTTCAGGCTTTTTAAATCCTGATTTAAAGGGAGCGGCTGGGGAAAGAACCAAGTGATATAATTTGCTAAGTCGTTATTATAGTATTATCTTTACCACCTCTTAGAATTCTAAAGAGATCTAAGAACTTCACCAAATATAATTTTATTTCTCCCATACACTTTTCAGCCTCTATAATCTCAAAGGATGTAGGGGGAAAAAAGCAAGCATCTCTTAGAGAGATTTGTTTTATTGAACTGAATGAAAGCCCTAGGTCTGCACCCCAGGCCAGCGAGGTGTGACCAACTTTCCCACCTTTTGCTGCACACCTCTGTCTCCACATCCAGTTGGGCTGCTGATCACCCGTTCTTTGGTTTTTATCTCCCAGGTATGTCTGCACTGGTTGTCTCCCACATTACCCTTCCCTGGCAGTTGTGCTGCTCTTAATGCTTTTGAATGGCTGTCTCGTTTAAGAGGGACTCACCTCATTCATTAAGACTACGCCCCCACCCCGCCCCCTCTTTTCCTCTCTACTCTTTAGAGCAACCTGACCTTACCGGGCTGGAGAAGCAGCCCATTCCTTTATCCCCTTTGTACTTTGGTCTAGAAACAGTAGATTTGCAGGCAGTACTTTTTCAGCATGTCAGATCATGTTCCCGTACTACCTTTCCCAGGTGATGTAAAAATCTTTTCTATTCCCGCTTAAAATACGTTGTAAGAAATGGCGCCTACAGTGAGTGTACTCTTAGCTCCTCTAAGAATATTACATAAAACTACTAACGGCCATCTGTGAATGTCAATTACACTGGTATTTCTGTGGCAAGTGACAGAGTCCCCTGCACCTGCTATGATCACTGTTTCCCTCAGAGCCTGCACCCCCTTGTATTTCTCACCCCTGGTACTCCACTCCCCTCCCCTAAACCCCATTCCAAGCAGACCCCTTGCATAGAACTTCCTCCTACAGCCCCCAGGATGGGGGGTAAAGAATTGAACTCCACTCTTTCCCATAGTCTTCTCAGCAGCACATTTTCAAATCTCTTCCCGCTTGCTGAACACGGATGGGTAAGTTCTTCACCCCCTGCTAAAAGTTGCCTAAAATCCGTGTCTGGCCCTGGTACAGTCCAGCTCTCAGACAGAGCGAGCGTTGGCCACCGAGGAGCCGCGATCCCTGGCTTATTTCTAAAAGCAAGCTCGCCTCCCGGAGCGGCGGAGGGAGGCCCCGCAGAGAGCAGTGTCCGCCCAGGGGCAGCTCCGTGGGCCCTGGCCGCCACGGACGCTGCGCCGCGGCCTCCGTTCCTCGTTGGGGCGCGGCGCGGCCGAGGCCAGCGG
>NC_022018.1:22220981-22231905 GCF_000317375.1 Microtus ochrogaster
CCCGCCACGACCCCCTTGTCGCCGCCCGAACCCGGGGCCCCCGCGGGCCGCACACGCCCCGCCGCGGGGAAAGTTGTGCCTGAGGGGACCCATGGGGTGTTATTGAAGGTAAACAAGTCGGAGGGCACGTCAGGAAATTAGCAAACAATGACACCGGGGAGCCGAGCCCGCTCGGGGGTGCCGCAGCCGCGGCCGCGGCTGGTCTGGGGTGGTTGATGGTTTGCCTGGCCGGCAGGCCGAGCTTATACCGGGATTTGTTTTTGTTTTCCTTTTTTTCCACACACCCCGCAAAGAGAAGGAGGGGGGAGAGAAAGATGATCATTGTTCTTTTTAAGAAGAATCAGCTCATTAGGGATCCAAGCTCAAAACAGAAATTGTTGTCATACAGCATCTTTTCTAGGTGTTTTAAGACTAGATAGTATACCAGTCAGACAAGTGTCATTTCAAGAAAGAAAGAAAGGGAAAAATCCATCTAGGTCCTGCCGACTTAACAGGTGTATAGCA
The DNA here is from genome assembly GCF_000317375.1 of Microtus ochrogaster. Lineage (NCBI taxonomy): Eukaryota > Metazoa > Chordata > Mammalia > Rodentia > Cricetidae > Microtus > Microtus ochrogaster. The sequence continues at coordinate 22,221,486 of NC_022018.1, forward strand.
CACTCTTTATGCTTTTATTTTGTCTAGGGAGGAGAAAGTTGAATAGTGTCTCCACCGGGTTCTGTTACTTACTCTAACCTTCTTCCTGATTTGAGTCTTTAAATAAAATGATGGCAACTCCAAGATAAGGAATACACCTGTCAAAATGTCGTGTGTTGCCTCAGTATATAAAAGGGGTGCCCCCGGCCCCCATGATAATACTAATACTTAGTTTCAACCCACCCTCTGTAGCTATCTTTGAGGTCAAAGCCAAATCACTGAACCTGTCCACTTTCCTGGGTGGTTTTTATCTAGCATTGGCATCAGAGTAGAGAGGCACGTGATTATTCCAAGGGCCTGCAGAAGTCACGTGCAAGAAGATGGACACCGGAGGGTAATTTCAAGCCGGCAAGTTTTCCAGACTCAGCTAAGCTGAAAAGAGGACTCTGTAAAGCCCACTTTTCGTCAGTCTGGAAATGGTTTAATTATAGACATTTTGAGGATCTGCTCCTCTGTGTTTCCCCTAATTTAGTTTTGTGCTGTTTAATGATCGAGGCCTGAAATTAGTGTGTGTATTCAAAATATTTGGCTACTCTTTCTTGGTACACCCCACCCCACCAACAAGGCCATTGATTACTCCGTTTTTTTTTTTTTTTGTACTTTGTAAATCTTTGGCCGGTTTGATACAATCAGTGTGCTCCATTCAGGACTGAAGGCTGCTTTCTTATTTATGACCTCGGGCAACTTACTACTTACTCGATCTTAAAAAAGAAGGTAGTTTTGCCATTTTGTCCAGTGCAATCTAAGGCAAACAAACAAACAAACCCACCCAAAGCTTGGATTGTTGATGAAAAGAGACATCTATTTTCACACCCGAGTGGTCCTGCTTTGTAAAGAACTTCATTGCCAAAGTGCTGTAGCTTCCACAGGAGGTCCTAAGAGGTATTTGAAAATTGGATGGACATAGTTCTTCCTTTTTTCCATTTTCTTCTTTCTTTTTAATGACGTCTGATTCTGCTGTGCAGGTGCTTTTCAATATTTTTTTTTTTGCAAGATAAACTATTGCATGTTCAATAAAGAGCAGTGGTTGAATGCTAAAGATTCATTTATGTGAAAGGTAAGTATCTTGCTTCTCAAAGTATACTTTTTTTTTGAAATAACACATCAGTATCTTTTTTTTTTTTAAATGTGCTTACTTTTAAGCTTGAGATTCTTTGAGTAACCTGAGTCAAGAGACAGTTCTGAGGCACACTACTGTTAATATGCTCATGAGAATGGGTTGTAGAAATACATTTGGGAAACTCCCCTGGCCTGAGGTTCGGCAAGATTGTTCTTTTTCTTACAAATATATTTGCTCTCTCAAAGAAAAGAAACCTGGTAATTGCTATCTCAGGGCAAACTTAACTGTGAAAACGCTAGCCATGCATAGCCGTTGTGTAAAGTCAGAGTGATCTTTCAAGTTTCTGTACTTCACAGTGAGCAAAGTTTGAGTGGTTCCCGTTGAAGAACCCGTTGAATCTCTGCAAGAGTTCTTGAAATTGTACCTATAAATTATACATACAGAGAACGGGAGTCTTTAACTGCTTACTCTTACTTCTTGAAGCCTTTGGAATTCTAATTTTCGGTTGTTTTCTTGTGCCAGATTATCACCATGAGGTGTATAAGATCTCAGAATTCAGCCACGATGTTAATGGGGAGACCAAAGAGACACAACCCATTTTTTTAGGTAGGTTCCTATGTCAATTTCCCAGCAAAACAGCGTGGCATGGCCATTTGCAGCTTCAGGGGCAGGGTAGAGGGGAGAGATGGTGTAAGAACGGGAAATGTCTGCCGCTGCTTAATGTATGACATTCTTTTCAAGACCTTTTATTTTACAGATTGCCAATATATCCCTTATTAACATTGCTAAAAGTTGTAATTTCAGACATAAATGTTTATTAGTGTCTACACACAGTGCTAATTATCACTCAGTCACAGAGCCAGATGCTGACTGCGCAGTTTTGTCGCCTGTGCTCACCCCATTTCCATTGCATATTCGCTGGCATGCTTCACTGGCAAGAGTTTGTGTAATTGGGGTATTACATCTTTGACATCTGGATAACAGAAATTCAATTTCCAGGAAGCTGCTATTTGTTTGGTTTTGCTTCTGCCTTGGGTGGGATAGAGGATTAATGTGCTGTCTTATTATAATGTCCCTTCACCTCTATGGCCTGGTTGCTAATCCTGGCATGACAAAATTAAATTAAATCTTTAGTCAGAAAGCGTAAGGAGGATAAAAGTGTGATTGTCTGCCTAACCACCTTCTCGTAGTGCCAGTTGCTACCAAGCAGCGTTTTTGTTTCCTGGCTGCGTCCTTCTCACTGACATCTGTGGTCAGAGAGAAGAGGCCTTTCACCTGCTGCCATCCTTCCTGGTTTGCCTACCTCAGGGGCAGACAGAGTAAAGGCAGCATCCTCCAACCCTTCTGACAAGTGCCGGAGCCTGTTTGCCAGGTGTAGTGTGGGCATAAAGTACATACATGACGAATCTTGCCTGTCAGTTGGTACCTGCAGCCTTTGAGCCCCAAATCAGACTATCCAGGATGCTCCTCTCAAAGTGCTAACCAGGCACAGTATGGGGTAAACAGTGACATTTGGCTTCAACTTTGCCCCTCCTGGACTCTACAACCCCAGGTAGTAGTAGGTCGAGAGCCAGGTGCTGCATAGCCAGGAAGCAGACAATGTGAAGAAGCCAGCATGTGAGGGCTTGAGAGCAAGGACCAGAACTACCCAGTGAGTGGGGATGGGTATACTTGTGGCTGAATTGCTGCATAGACCCAGATTGACACTTTTTTCTGATGGAAACATTTTAACGTCTGGAGAGTGTAGTGTGTTTTCTCTCTGTTTTGGTCTAAGGAAGAGAAAGGGAGCAGAAGTGCACAGGGCCAGGCTGAAGTCACAGGTAGAAAGGTGAAATCGGGGAACATGAGCAGTTCCCACCATAAGGATCATCATAGTAAGACAGAATATTCCCAAGGCCAGCACCACCCCTGTTGACTGTTATGAGCACTGAACAGCAAAATCAAGAGAGACACTGTGGCTCAGAAAGAGACGTGTCTCCTTTTGGGCTCTCTTCAGAGCACTAACCTGGGTCCGATGAGTCCTTTAAGGACCACTCGAGAAAATGAATTTGCCTTCTGCTAGAAATTTTACATTTCTCATGGAAGTGGAGCACCATGTTCTGGATTTAGTTCTTGTGTGGCAAAGGCCTCCGGTAAACTCATTCCTATTAGTGGCTTGAAGAATAGTGGTGATGTTAGATAGTAATCAAATTGTGAGGCTGGAAGAACAATGAAGAGTGGGGTGGGATCCAGTAAGATGCAGGTTCTTCTTTATCTGAACTGAAGCTAAAAGAATACCCTTAAAGAAGCAGGCGTGGAGTGGGGCTCATCTTGAAGGTGGTTTGTGGAAGGCCTTTGACAGCAAGAGCTTAGAGATGAGTAAGTACCTCTTCTGGGGAAGATCAGATATGGTTCCCAAAGACCCCCCCAGGTCAGTTAAGAAGTGCAGAGATTTGGAAACATGATTTCTAGAGCAAGAAAAGGCTCCAGATAACATCTGAAATTCAGGATTTTGTTGTTCACTGTGTTACAGTTTATGTTACTCTTCTTTTTTTTTAATATTTATTTATTTATTATGTATACAATATTCTGTCTGTGTGTATGCCTGCAGGCCAGAAGAGGGCACCAGACCCCCATACAGATGGTTGTGAGCCACCATGTGGTTGCTGGGAATTGAACTCAGGACCTTTGGAAGAGCAGGCAGTGCTCTTAACCTCTGAGCCATCTCTCCAGCCCCTATGTTACTCTTCTTAAAACATAGATTTTTATGGCTTATCTCATAAAGTGCTGTAACCTGTTCCTAATATCACCTAGGGTGTGGATCTAGGAGAGTCTGATACTTAAGTACTTGAGAACTAACTGTATACCTGTAGAGAGACCTAGTGCACAGCTCCCAATTGACATAGGGCTTTCTGTATTCAGACACGTGCGTTCTCTGTAACACTCTGCATCTAAAGATTTAAATATGTGTCTCAGGGGACTAGAGAGTACCCCTAGAGTTTGGCAGCGCTTCCCACATCAAATCTATTTCTTTGGAATATTTTTAAGCAGCTAACTAATGTAATAATATCCAGCGTGGTAAAGGAGCTCCCTAGAATGATGGCTTGTGTGAGTGCTTTGGGAATTACTCACGTGTTTTTGATTTGATTAAGGGTTATAAGAGGTAACTTTACCCTGTGGACTTTGGCTTTCTGAAGGCAGCTCTATGAAACTACAGTGAAGATTTGAGCACTGTTTGAGGAAAACAACTTATTTAACCAATTCAACAAGTGTTTCTGTGAGGACATACTGTGAGCTGAGCACCTTTCCTGGAATGTGAGTGGGATCAGAAATGAACAGGACAGGGGCCCTGCTCTGTGGACTAATGTCCTTTGGGGGATGTAGGGATGAGACCGTTCTGGAAGCAGTGACGTGCACTACGCAGCCATCACAACAGTGGATGTTTGAGTGGAGCATGCAAGGCTCTTTATGCGAATGGTCTCATCTGTAACCACATCACCATCCTCATTTTTGGCTTGGGGCAAACACTCCACTGCCAGTCTCTCTCTTCCTGAACAGTAATCAAATGGCAGTTGGAAAGGAACAGAGAAAAGGAGCTAGAGCAGGATGGAAGAGTGGGGTGGGGAGCTAGACCTTGAACTACAGAGATTTGCATAAGCAGAAGATTCCTGGTGGGAAGGGTGGTACTGGCCAGCACAGAGTGATAAGCAGATAGGCATCTTTATGGTTGGACCTTAAGTGAGTGTTGTGCTTTAGTTTGGAGAGTGTTTTCTGTTATCTGAGAATGATCAGGGCAGTTGTTCCTCCTGTAATAATGGGAGTAAAGCTCAGAGTGACAGGAAGGCCACTTGTGGCAGAACCTAACTTTCTCTCTGCCAAACCAAGTCAGGGATTATTGAGGCTTCTGCTCCTAAGAAGACACTTTTTTAATGAGACAGTTTATTCTTTGTAACAGTGATACATAAATTAAGCAAAGTCCCTTTTTATACTTTAGATTTTCATTTACTCTTGTGGTATAGCAATCTAAGGCATATTTTTTCAGATGTATAGTCCCATTACTTCATTCATTTAGTAAATATTTCTTGAGCTCTAAATGCATTTGTGCCAACCCCTGTTTGTGTTGTTCTTTTTCATATTTCATTCAATAACCTAGGTTTCAGCAGATGAAGTACATGGTTCAGTAGTGATGCTGTTTGATTGGTGTACAGATCTCTGATTTGTAATCTCTTTCTTAATGAGAACTGCTGCAACCGCAGGCTCCAGAAGCTCCTCAGAGAACACAGAATTCCACACAGCTCTTCAAGCTAGGAATTCAGTCCTTGACCAAGTGCTCCTCCCTGGGACAGCCACTTGAGTAGCCTGGGTCCCACCTCAAAAAAAGGAAAGAGCCTTTGGTGGTTCATCATATAGCATGCCAAGAATGGATGTAACCATGGGGTAAAAGGAATCAAGAAAACAGAAAAAGGCAGAGCCCTTAAATGCTAGCATTTGGAATCTAAAATGCTTTGCTTCTCCTTCTCAGTCTCTGAAGCTGCCCCTTTTTCACAGTGCTTCTCTTCCTTGACGGTACAGTGAGGGAGCATCTCTATGTGCTAGGAATATGGCCGATGTAGGCACCACTTAGCAAAATCCAGATGCAATATAATGCTAAGAACTTCATATGTTATTCCACTCACTGTCCTGATAAAAGTACTGTCGTTCCTATTCCTAGGAGAATCTGAGAGTTTACAGAGTTGCTCGGTGGGAGGACTAGGCTGTAAACCAGTGTGTCTCCCCTCAAATCCTGCCCTTGACCACAAGGTGTGCTTATTCAGATGTACTCCCCTGCAGGGGCCCCCAGCTTGTACTGCTGACAGAAGGAAAGCAGAGCTGCTCCAAGAAGGGTGACGGAGACCCAGAGAACCTCACACGCTCCATAATTCTGCGTCTCTAGCTTGGAGTGCTGTGGTCATTGTTAAGTAAACCTGGAACCCCATGTTTCCTAAGATTGCAATCAGTAGCAAAATGTGATTATACTCTAGACTCCCCAAAAGACTTAAGAAGCACTTGCAACCTGCTTCACTGTTAGAAAATCACCTGTGTATATTAGTTATATTGTAGCTTTGGGTGCAGACTTGGTCATTCTTAAGCTGCTGCTGGCTTCCTAGAGCTGGGGACATTTGTAGTTAGTCTAGTTATCTCACTGCTTTCACTAATCCCGTAATTACTACCACAGCTAGACTAGGAAATAGACCTTGGTCTTCCTCCTGTTTTCTTTTTACAAATGAGAGGCTTATCTCATAGATAAAAGTGACTTGCATAAAGCTGTGCTGTAGTTAGCAGTTGGTGTATTTAAAATCAGGTCTCTTGACACCTGCTCTGAGGTCTTTTTTGCCTCTACTCCTTTCTTCACTCCTCCACTCTGCTCACGTGAGCTGCTCTGACAGAGTAACTCTTCTCTGCAGGGACTGTAGACTCCACTTTGTTTCTTATAACTGAGCATTCAGCATCCATAGTCCAGTCCTGCCAGCACCTCCCTGCCTCCAAATGCCTGCTCCCCAGGACTTCTGCAGATGAAGATGGGCACCCAATATATGAGGTCATTTGTTGCTAAGAGTTGGAGGAGCTCAGGAACCACTGAGGAAGAGAGGGTTGTTGTTTTCCTGTATGCTCGGCACTTTCAGGCTGTCCTGTTTGAACTCACACTGCTTCTGAGATGACATTTCCATTTGCAGATGAGAGAAGAGGGTCTGTAGAAGTGTTTACTCACCCCCGAGTTATGGAGCCAGTAACGAGCTTGCTTTGACTGTGGTCTGGCCAGATTCTTTCTGCTTCTGCTTCGTGGAGAGAGCATGGCTCATCCTTATCTTCCTGCTCATTGTCTTCCTAGTTTACCTTCCCATTCTTCTCTTCTGTCTTACTCTCACTGAAAAAAATGTTCTATGTCGAACTGGCCTCTTCTCATAGCCCCTGAAACTCCTTAAATTCTTGTCTCTGCCTTATCACCATGGCTGCTTCTGCAGTCTCCACTCTCCTCTACCATGCCTTGTCCCTGTCCAGGCTCCTAACGATATCCTATCTGTCCTGATGGTGTTTAAAGTTCAGTTCCAATATTGCCTTGGCCAGAAGCCTTTTCAGTTTATAGTACAGCAGGTACTATAGGTTCAGAAAACTTCAGTTCGATTTCTGGGTTAGCAGTCAGTGGCACCTTGAGGGGCTGAAGAGATGGCTCAGGGTTTAAGAGCACGGGCTGCTCTTGCAGAGGACCCAGCACCCATGACTCTCATGGCCATCTGTAACTCCAGTTCCAGGGATCTGACCTCCTCTTCTGGCTCCCACAGATGCTGCATGCATGTGGTGCACAGATATACATGCAGGCAAAACACCCACACACATTTTAAAAATAAAATTAAAACAATTAATGGCATCTTGAATAAAGCTCTTGAGGAATTTTCTTTATCTCCTGTGATGGAGTAATAGTGCCTGCCAAGCTACTTCATCAGATTCTTCTTCAGCATATGGAGTCCTAAATCACGTCCTTTCGAACTGGAAGGCACTGTGCTCTTAAATCATATTATTCCCTTTCCCTAGCTCCTTCCAAATCCAAAGTGTTTTTCTTTTGAATGGTTTACTACCAAAGATCAATATCAGTCAGTCCTTTCCAGTACTTTCTGGGCAGTAGTGGCGTGCAGCTTTAGGCAGAGCAGGTGGATCTCTTTGAGTTCAAGGCTAGTCTGGTCTACAAAGGCAGTTACAGGACAGTCAGTGTTGCTACACGGAGAAACCCTGTCTTGACAAAACAAAACAAAACAAACAAACAAACAAACAGAAAAACCCAGTACTTTCCATGCACTGCCTCATCTTTATTTTTGTGCCTGGCTTTATTGTGGTCTAAGAAACCGAGCAGATCCTTCTCCAGCCCTGTTTTTAACAGTTGTCACATCAAACTGTTTGTTTCCACTACCTCTCCTAATCTGTCCTGATGTCGCTTGTCTAGTCCTAGAGGCAAGCGTGGCCTGGATTCCTCTTCGGATCCTCAGAAGTACTCAGTATAGTGCTGTGTTTATAATGGTGCTTACCTGGGAAGTCTTGGGACTCTCATTTAATATGTGGATGTTTCAGACACTGTTACATCATACTGAAGAAGAATCATCTTAAAATGCACTACTCTATTGCAACTTTTGCATCAGCTGATAAACCAAACTTCAGTGTTTCACAGAACCTCTTTGAAGAGGTGCTTGTATTATACCAGGCTATCTTAGTTACTCTCTGTTGCTGTGATAAACACCATAACCAAGGCAACTCATAAAAAAGAAAATATTTAGCTGGGAGATGGTGGCACACGCCTTTAATCTCAACACTTGGGAGGCATAGGCAGGCAGATCTCTAAATTCAAGGCTATTCTGGTCTACATAGTAAGTTCTAGGGCAGCCACGGCTACACAGAGAAACCATGTCTTGAAAAACAAACAAACAAAAAGAGAAAGTACTTAATTGGAGACTTGCTATGGTTTCAGAGGGTTGGTCCATGGTCGTCATGGACGGGAAGCATAGTGGCAGGCAGGTATGGTAGCTGAGAGCTTACATCCTGACCCTCAGTCAGCTCTTCCTGGCTTGATACCTCCAGAGTGGCACCTCCTCCAACAATGCCACAGCTCTTAATGCTTCCTACACAGTCCACCAATCGGGAACCAAACATCCAAACATATGAGCCTATGGGTGACCATTACCATTCAAACCACCACACATGTTAAAGCTAAAATTTGGGTTTTCTGATGTTGGTCTGTGAGATACAGTTTGTAATATCTTCTTTTTAAAAGTCCAGAAAAGTTCAAAAAGAAGAGAACCTTGCAAGTAAAAGTCAGTATCATGTTGAAAACTGAAATTGAAAGGCCATGTGATCTGCTTGTGTTGACCCTTGCCATGACACTGGAATCATTTTATAGAGGCAAAGTGCCCTAGATAATACTTACCCATTAATACCGGGTCTAACTCTGTCGTTCTCAGAGTCTACACTAAGCAGGTTTTTCCTTAAAGAAAATAAAGCTGTACATTGTACAATCCCAACAATAAGCCTGTCATCCGTTACCTTTCTGGGGGAAGACAGGCCATGAGCACAGCTACTCAAGTCACACCTTCCCAGGGGTGCCCTACAAGGGACAGGCGAGACTGACATCACCTGCACCCACTCTTGAGGACCCACACGGGGCAGGGTCTGTCCTGAGGAAGGTTGCAGTTCTCGTGTAGACTTGGTGTCTAGGTGAGAAGTGGAGATGTCCCATTACTTCTCCTACCCCGGATGCGAATCAGTCATTATAAAATGTCCTTGAAGGGGAGTGTCCAAGACACATTGATAGTTTCTCCTTCCCACTTCCCATGGCAATATGCTTAGACAAAAAAAAAAAAAAAAAGTATTATGAGCTTCTGTAAGAAAAGTAAAGATTCTGGAGCATTGTATTTTGCATCTTAAAGTTAAAAATAGACCTAGGACGTTGATACAGGAAACCTGTTATTCTTGTAAGTAACAGATTATTGGAGAGAAAACAACCTCGAAAGGGATCCAGTAGCAGCAGCAGCAACAGCAGCACCAGGGAGAGAGCCTGGGCATGCCAGAAGCCCAAACATGGAGTAGCTGATCCAGGAGACACCTTTAGTTTTCTTCTAGTATCCCACATACCTTGGCTTGCTACCCTGCCTGACATTGCCCTTCATTTAATGCCTTCTTGTGAAGGCCCACACTCCTTTGCATGGCCCGGCCCCCTCACAAACTGTGTCTCCTTCCCGTTTATTCTCAGCCCCACACTCGGCAGGACCAGCCACTTTTCACTCCTACAAGGGGCCTGCTTCCTCAGACTGTAGGCCGAGCACTTGGTCACCGCTCCTTGCCACCCATCCTCCTCTCTCACTGGTCCTCTCTGCCATTCCTGAAGCTTCCTCTGTACGCACTCTCCTGCCTCTGCCCTGCAGCATTCCTGAGACCCCTATTAAAGTAGAAACATACGTAGTTTATCCACGGACCTCTCCTGCTACATTGTAGACTAAGGGTCAGCTGTGCCCAGAACATCAACGGCTGTTTGGTGAATGAAGGAAAAAAAAAGAGTCTGATTTTAAACTTGGCTTGAAGTGAAACCTCCAATTTAAAACTTTGTTACTCAACTCTTTGACCTCTTAAAAGTTCTTATCCTGGTGATATATTTAGTAACTAACTGTACCTCTCATTTCGCAAGTAAAATATGTCAATCCCAACAATGGGATGTTTAGTTTTTTGTTTTTTTTTTAGTTTTTCCGAGACAGGGTTTCTCTGTAGCTTTGGAGCCTGTCCTGGCACTAGCTCTTGTAGACCAGGCTGGTCTCGAACTCACAG
>NC_022018.1:22232005-22306234 GCF_000317375.1 Microtus ochrogaster
TCACAGAGATCCACCTGCCTCTGCCTCCCGAGTGCTGGGAGGGATGTTTAGTTTTAATTGTGTGTATTTCCTATTTCACTAGGTTAATAAGAGCCCCCCATTCTTGTCCTATCTCTCTGAAACAGGATGCAGTTTGTGACCCTGTGTGTTAGCCGCCTTCTACCTCCATGGCTTTAGATACTCACACCACTTGGGGAGGTGTCCCTGAAATATTGCAGTGCATATTCCTGAGCTATCCATTGCTGGTCTCAGTCTGGAGTGACCTCTTCCACCCTCTGTGTGGTTCTCCTTTATTTATCATTCCAGGTTCATCTTAAGTCTCTTTAAGGGCAAGACTTCTGATTTTAAATGCTTACTGTTTTCCTATTGCAGGACAAATACAAATTTGGTACAGGACAGACTCTTAATAAACCATTGTTGTTGGTTTGTTTTTCGAGACAGGGTTACTCTGTGTAGCCTTGACTGTTCTGGAACTCGCTCTGTAGACCAGGCTAGCCTCAAACTCACAGAGATTCGCCTGCCTTTGCCTCCCAACTGCTGGGATTAAAGGCGTGTGCCACCACCACCAGCTTTAATAGCCATTCTTGAGTGAAGGAGTACCACATTGAAGCATGCTAACTATAATTTCCTACCAATTGTCAGTTAATTTGTGTGAGACAACACATTGAGCAGAGACAGTTTCTTGCCTGGGAATGTCCCCTGCAGTAGTGCAGGAGGTCTTCATTCCATCCATAACATGTTGGCAGCATAAATACACATACATGTCAGTAGATCCTATCCACATGTTATAACAGTCAAATGTGCCTCCTACATATGTGACCTACAGCGTAGTCCTTAGTAGGCCATTGGTGTGGGATACTCTTTTGTGCACAATTTAGCTTTGAACGAAAAAAAAAAAAATAAGAAAGGAAAAAAACCCTGCAGTTGTGCAGCACTAGGCAGGTCTGTCGTTGTGAGGCAGTCATAGGAATTATTTGCAAAGCTAGGATGCTCCAACACTGATCTGATCCAGGCTCGTTGTCCACCGTTTCCTATGCGCTGTCTTGGTGGAAACCTTGTTGTGGGGCACAGCACTACCCTGTTCCCATCAGCCGACTGAGCACTCTTGCCTTGGTTGTTTGGCTGTTGTCTTATCCTTCTCTGTCTGTCTGTCTCACAAATGAGAGACTGTGATGAACAGAGAGAGATGGAAGGCACATTCTGTTGATGGTCAGGTTACTGTGCCTCCTTTCTGTACAAAGGACGGCTTATTACATGTGTACTTGACAATGTACTTAAAATCATCTCAAAGTTGAGACAGATTTTCTTCCCTATTCCAGACAATCAGCATCCTTGTAAATAAGAATCTATAAAATTGTTCTCTGAGTATAACATTTTTTTCCAACCATGCACAAGTATGCTGTGTTATTTGAGTTCCAAGGGTTTTATAATGTTTTTTACTTGGAAATCAAATTTTATATCTGAAAGGTTAATGGAGAAAACTAATTATGCTATCTGGTAACCAAATGTGTGATGAGACATTTGTCTCTGTAATTAACAGCAAGGAACTTTTATGGTTTCATAAAATCGAGTGCTCCACGGAGTATGCTGTGAGCATTTGTTTGGACGAGGTGTCCAAAGCAGAGATGTTTATGGATGATATAAAGTTGAACTGAAATGGAATGCAGGTGTCTGCGCATCTTACAGCGTTTCTCATTGTTGAAGCGGAAGCCAGAAGATTAATAACTTTACTTTGTCATGATAAAATAAGTAATGTGTTCTTGGAACAGTGGTACGGTACATAAGTTACTCAGTAATTCCAAGAATTTATTCTGTTCCAGGAATAATATCCTTAACAATTTATTTTTTACAGAAAAAGTGGATGCAACAAATAGACTATGAAGTTGCGTATGTGGTTAATGGAATTGTATCTCAAACGTGACTTCACGCCTACATATAAGATGTACAGAATCCCACAAAAATGCAAGGTTAAGATACAACTAAAAAGTACAAAGTCAGAGGAGGCAGAACTTAAGGTTCTTCCATTAACACTAACTCATTCTCATCGCACATATATAATTTTTTCGATTACAGCAAGACTTTAATGGGCACCTTATTATGCACTGCATGAACCATGGCTGCCACGGAACACAGCTTTAGGATTTCTCCACAGAATGCTCCTCTGGAAGGGAGAGCCTGGTGCTGGAACACAGCAGCCATGTGTTCCCTCTCTTGACCCCACTCTCCCTGGGTTACTTTGGCCATTCTTCATTTGTCAAGTAGAGGGATCTTTTTCTGACATCTTCCACCTTGGATGGATCTATTTCTTCCCCTAGTGAAAAGCTTTTTTTCCCTTGGGAAAAGCTTCCTTCCGTAAGACAAGATTGGGCAGAGGTACCCGGTGGTCCTGCTTGTCACCCGTGCTAGCTCGATAGGAAGGAGATGTTCTTTCGAAGATGCCACACCTACCAGCTTACGTCTTTTTTTTTTTTTTATCTATTTTCTGTGCATTGATATTTTGCCCTGGGTGTTGGGTCCCCTAGAACTAGAATTACAGACAGTTGTGAGCTACCGTGTGAGTGCTGGGAATTGAACCTGGGTCCTCTGGAAGAGCAGTCAGTGCTGCTGAGCCATCTCTCCAGCCCCTGGCAGTTTACTTCTTATAGATCAGTTTTTAAAAGCTTTCCTTAACTGAATCTTCCTAACATATCTGTTAATATAATTTATTTTGTATTCATTTCGTGGCTGTCTATTGAACCGCCACTAATGCCAGGCTAAGAGATGTTTCACCCACTGGGTTGAGATGCGGGAAGTAAGGGCACTGTGGGTACTCAGAGCAGCAGAAACCCCGGGGTACTCAGAAACATGGCCCTTTTGGAAGGGGCCTTTTCTTTCCGTTTAGTTGTTTAAGCCATTCCGGTGTGTGCAAACCAGTGGGGCTCTGTGTCTGTGTTTGTTTCTCGTGTCTTTCCTTGCACTCTTGTCCTTCTGTGTGTTTATTTTGTTCTGCTCTAATGTGTTAGTTATGTTTTATCTTATATTTTATCCAAGGGGCTGAGCGTTCAGAGAGATCATGGCATCGTAGGAACAGAAACATGGAGAAGCTTCAGAACTGCTGGAAGGCCTTCATTTTATACATAAAGCGGTGGGCCTGCTGGCTGGATGTGACAGTTACTAACTAATTAGATTCTGATTGAATTGTTCTGAAGGGAGGCTGACATTACCTATGTGATCCTAGTGTTCAGCCAAACCTGAATGCCACTGCCAGAGATATTGGGGGGCAGGTGGCAGGAACCAAGACTGCAGACTGAATGCCACTGCCGTAGACACTTGGGGAGAGGTGGCAGGAACCAAATCTACAGACTGAATGCCACTTCCATAGATATCAGGAGAGAGGTGGCAGGAACCAAGACTCCAGAAAGCAGCAAGGAGGCCAGACAGAGAAGCCAGTGAGCCATGTTGAGGAGCTGGGACTTCATTCTAATGGTTTTGGCATTTTATAGGAGTACATGGAATAATTAGATTTGCATTTTTGAAAGAGCCCACTAAAGTCAGGGTGGAGTAACTGGAGAAGGGTGGCGCAGAGGCTTTTGGGTAGAAGCCTCGAGTAATAATAGGAATGAAGTTGTAGTAGTGACAGGGAAGCATCCTAAAGTAACTGGGAAATGACAAGAAACAGAGCTTAATGATTCAGTGGCTGGAGGACGAGAGAAGAGGAACAGTTCCCCGGTTTCCGGCTTGAACAGCTAAGTTTGCTAAGACTTGGAGATAGGCTCAGTTATAGCAAAATAAAGCTGGAGCTATGATATTAAGATTGATTTTGCGATGTCTAAGAGAGATTGTTGTCTAATACACAATTGAATAAATGGGTCTGGGGCCCTGAAGTGAAATGTGCACTGGAGTTCTGTATGCACATGGTTAGTGGAGACCAGAGAGAATCACTCACTCCAGAAAGAATGTGGAGGGCAGGAAGACACCTGGACAGGTGCCCTGAAAAACTAAGACATCAAAGGCAGTGCTTTGCATACCAGTGGTTTTGACATAGAAATGGGTTGTGATATCAATTTAGTGGATTATCATTAGCACTGAGAACAGTGACTAGCAGCATCAGCATCAGTAGTAATAAACAAGCAGAAAACTAAATAAATAGAAAATGTCAGAGTGCATTGCATGCTAGCATAACGAATTAGTGAAATTCATGAAACTGTCATCACGTTTGTGTGCTTGCTGTCCATGTTCTAGGTTGTCATGGAAATGTTTCTTACTTGAACCCTGTCATGAAGTTGGGAAGCTACTCATTTAAGCTGCCAGTGGTTAACTATAGGGACTTCCCACTAGTCTCACTCCAGGTGCCTCTGGATGCAAGGTTACCCGAATTCATGAGATCTTTAAAGGAAAAGGCTGCACGTGTGACCTGTTCTCATCATCATCTCTATTATTTACATTGAAAACAAAACTGTGTAACAGCATGTGTATTTAACTTGCAATATTTTAATTTTTTTAATTACTGAAGAAATGTAATTCAGCCAATACTCGGTCTTGTTCACATTTAGCTGATCCATGATGTCGATATGGAAATTAACATCTTGGGAAACAGAGATTTGCACTGTGTATTAGAGCTTTGTCAGAAGAGTTCTGTACAGTAGATTAGAGGATCAGCATTTCAAATTATATTGAAAAGACTGTCTCTTTCCAAACAGTAAGTTATGAATATTTCATCTCACTGACTGAAGGCAAGGTTTTTATTTACATTACTATAGGTATTCAGAAGCCTCTCATTTTGCTTCTGTGTGTGAGTTTATTGTTGCTTTTGGTGTGTTTTGTCTTTGCAGTGCTGTGAATTGGAGACAATCTTGTTATTTTTTGTCCTATTGTATTATCAGTGTTTTTCTATATAGGTCATAGAATAACTAACAAATACATTCAGATTCATTCTACTTTTGCCAATAAAACATTTGTCTTTCATAAAACCAACAGGTTTATATGAATCAAGTTTCTAGTTTAAAAGGAAATGTATGAGCCTCACTGTTCTTAGTCTGGAGTAGCACAGCCAAGTCAGACCCATAAAGATGCTCCTCTAAGGAGTCCATTGCTACCACCATGAATGCTGACATAAAAATGGTCAAGGTGCTAAGCTACATCCGGATTATGTGACAGAAACTTTCCGGATAGCACACAGCATGACCTCGACAGAGAACCCCTCTGCCTTTCTTTCACTGTCTACTTGAGTGAATCACATGGACCTAGGCCCTGGCGCCATCCAGTTCAGTTCTCTAAGGCATCCGCTAGCTTCTCCTGAGGAAAGTCAGATTTCAGAGTTGGAAACTCTCAGCTTATTCTCTGCTGAGCAGGTGTGCCTGATTCTGCTGCCACTGTACATCTCAGGGTAGCCATGAATGCTCTTCAGCACATTCTAGATGCTAATATTATGTTGTAAAGCCAGGATCTTGGACACTCCTGAAGATTATACTTGCTAGAGGGCTTAGGACAGTGGTTCTCAACCTTCCTAGTGCTGTGGCCCTTTAATACAGTTTCTCATGTTGTGGTGGCTCCCAACCATAAAATCATTCTCATTGCAACTTCATAACTAATTGTGCTACTGTTATGGATCGTAATGTAAATATCTGATACGCAGGATATCGGATAGGCAACCCCCAAGGGAGTTGTGACCGCAGGTTGAGAACTCCTGGCGTAGGACATAGTAAAAGTTATATAGAAAGTACTTAAGCATTATTTCCCCTATATGCATATAAATTCCTTTATAAATCACACAATTTTTGTGGGATTTCAGTGGAAGGTGATCTCAAGCACATATTCCACGAGTTGCAAACTACGGCACTCCCCAGAGCCGTTCTTTCCCAGCTTTCTTTGCTGTGCTCCCTAGCCATGTCAGCCTTTTCTGCCTAACTCCATTGTGATGTTTTCATTTCCAGAGCTATTCTACATACTGGTTGCCTTATACCAAACGTACCAAGGGTGTGTGCGTGTGTGTGTAATTTTTCTTAAAAAAATAATGCATATTTGAAAATTCTTTTGAAAGATAAAGTTTGTGAAGCTGGAAATGGGGGTAAAACATAAAGGATCCAATCGCCATTGCACCCTCAGTGTTAATAATAATGTTTGTGGAAATACGTGTCTGTAAATGCGTGTGCATTACCAGGAGAGAAAATGGAATTACATCATATCATGTGTTGCAATTTTTTTTCACTTAACTAAATCTGCATTTGTTTCACTCATAATTAGTACCTACCTTAAACCAGCCAGGCAGTTGTAGGTCCTGGTTATCCAGTAAGAATGTGGTTGTGATGAACACAGCCTTCATGGAGTTTATACATACTTTTAAATTCTTACGCAATGGTCTGCTTCACTCCCTACTCAGCTGTTATGAAGTTCTGTAAATGCTCCATCAATAATTTGGGTTGTCCCCAGTATTTCCCTATTGTAGCGAATGTACTTGTACTGTGCTATAGATGGTTGTTGAACTGTTTCTGCAGGATTAATTCCTACAAGGGGGCTTGCCAAATTTCACTCCAAAAAGGTATTTTGTTTTGTTTTACCAAATTATACACCTACCAGGAAAATATGAAGATGGGTATTCCGCTATTCAAAGATGGGCTTAATGAATCTCTGATATTTGCCAAATTAAAGGATAATGAATTTCACAATAATTTTCATTACATTAATCATCAGGGACATAAAAATTAAAATATTTATCAAATCATTTATTCCTCTCGTGAATTATATTTTGTCACTTGTCTAGTTTCCAGCTTAGCAGAGTCCTGAATGTGAGAGCATATTTACTGTCTAGATGCCCTTACAGAGTACCTGACTCACCACCTTAATAATCTGTGGCCACTTTTTTGCCTCTTTCCCATTCCATGGCATCCAGACTATGCTGTGTGGAGCCCTTGGAGTTCTTGAATGCCCTCCAAGGCCTTACAGGAAGCTGGGACCTGGCACAGCCTCTTCAGCAGAGCTTGCTGTTTTTTATTTATTGGGGTTTCACTAAAGATTGTAGTTTACAAAAGGGTTCACTTAGAAAACCCTTGCTCTCTTCTGCCAACTGTTGCTCCTCAGGTCACGTTTTGCTGATTAGAACCCCAGCCTTGCACATTCCTGGTAAGCACGTCCCACCCCCACTGAGGAGTACCTGCTGGGAGCCTTGAGAATCTTTGGAGTTAATGAGTCTGGAATGAGGTGCTAATCTCAAGTCCTCTCAGAGCAGAGCCTGCTTCAGATTCCTTTTCTTCTACTTCACTGGCTGAGATCTGTGGTGAGGAGCCTGTCTCCCTCTCTGCTAGCATCTGACAGCAGTTAGCTTAGTCTCCCTAAGACACGGCCCCACACCAGCTTGCACAGGTGTCTGAGAGGGCATGCTTTAGGTCGTTTGTACTGTCTTGGTCGGCATATGCTTCCCACTGCTAAACTCAACCTTTTTGTATTTACTTTAGCATGCCGTTACCTGAAAAGCATGAGGGTTGTAAGCATGCTTTTCAGAAGTACCCTCGGTGTTGTGCAGCCATCGCCACTGTCTGGTTCCAGGATGTTTTCAGCATCCCCAACAGAAAAGGGTTCTCATTGTCACCTCTCACTCTGAGACTAGCGTTTATGAACTGGAAAAGCCAGCCCTTTAGGACCAGCTGTTGCCCACCCTCCAGCCCGTCAGCTATTTCTTCAGCCTGCTTTTTCCCTTATTGATAAAGAACAGGGTCCTATTCATAACACCCTTAGTGTATTAGAAGATATTAAATTAGTCAGTAACTTATTTCTTAATAAAATGGCACAACTTCTTTAACCTCTTTTCTGCTTCTTTTGATCGTTGGGTTTTTCATTACTTCAGCCTCTTTAAGACAAAACTGGACACAGTAGTGTCGTAAAAACCTAACCAACAGTGAGCACTCCAGCTTCCCTGAGTCCGACCTTTTGTTCTGCTAGGCAAGTGACTGCTACGCTCCATACTGTAAGGGGGAGAGGATTGTGGAATTCAGGAGGACTGGGTTTCACCTACCTCCCAGCTTAGAAACAAGTGTAGTCATACCTCCATTAATGTTGTCTGCGTCCTATTATATACTCAGAGAAGATCCAGGTCTCTGTAAGGTGTCCAGCAATCCCTGGAATTGTTAGTGGTCCTCAGGGATAGTCTGTCCAGAGAGGGCAGCCTTGGTCAAGTTTACATGGCTACATTTCCAAGTGCCTACTTATCTGACTTTATCAAAACAAGGTTCTTGGGGCTGTGATATAGCTCAGAGATACAGCAGGCACTAGGGCTGGGGCTTCAGTCCCCAGCCTGAATAAAAATGTACCCAAGGCTCGGTATATTCTCACATCTTTGGAGCCTTCTTGTTGTAATTCTCTGCTGCTGTTAATACCCATTCGGGTACATGAGCTAGAAACCTTAGAGTTATCTGTCATGGATCTCTCTTCCGCCTCATTCTCCCAGGAGCTAATCACTAAGTCCTTTTGATTAAACTCTTTTAATGTCTTCTTTCCCTTTCCCACTCCTAATGGTGTCAAAAACTCATCCCTGTGTAGTCTTTAGCAATACTCACCCGGATTTCTCTCCACACATGAGTTTCACCATCACCTTCCCAGATTGTTTTTCTGAAGGACTTATCTGATCATTTCTTATCTTTCTACTAAAAAGATAGTGAATTTAAGTCACCTAGTACAGTAACTCATTGTCTCCAGAGTAAAATTCTCCCTCTACCTGGCATGCAAGGCCATTGGTGTGATGGTGGCCTTACTGTGCCTTTCCTCACCTGCCATGTCTTTAGAACTATGAAGCTTCTGGCACAAACAGCTGCTCTGAACCAAGAGTGAATGGTGGTGTGTCTCTGTGGGCATCTTTCTGAGGCTGGAATTGGGCAGTGTCGGGAGCAAGTGGAAAGCCATTTCACTCTCCCCGCACGAAGAGAATGAATTAATCCAGGGAGCTGCAAGGAAAGCAGCATCTGTGGAAGAATTGTGTCCTAGCTCAGGAAGGAAACTGAAAATGCACTCTGCAAATAGTCAGGCAGTTTGCTAACTGAAGTTCTGAGACACAGAAGAGAAGGGGTCACTGGGCCTGGGAGAACTGGGTACATTTTTCAGAGCAACAAATCAATACCAAAGAATTTGGGGGAAGATGTTGAGAAGTTTGGAGGGGAATGTCTTTCAGTTTGCGCCTGGTGTTCTTTGTATCTCAGAGGCCCTGATAAATGTCTGTTGAATAATTTAGTCAAGTGCCTTTTCACTCTGTCCTATTAATATGTTACCTGTTTACTCCCTCTGTGTTGGCATCTGCTTCCGCTAGGCCTCTTTCTGTCATATAAGTCAGTTCCTTCAATTTCCTGAGAAAGGCCTAGAGACTGTTTACTGTATACCAGCACTTGGCGATCTGAGTTCACATGCATGGCGACACATGGAGGTGACATACTATCTTTTTCTTGTACCCAGACTGAATAATTATGTCCTGTCAGGTATAGCCTGATCGAATGAGAGAGCTTCTGTGTGGAGGCTGCTGTGTTGGCCTCTTCCTTCTCACACCATGCATCACATGAATGTTTTATGTGAAGGAAAGTGATCTAATAGAGTCTCGACACTGAAGAGTAGAATTCAGCCCATAGTAGTTTCTGGACCTTGTCTCCTTCAGTTATTCTCCGTCTTATTTTGTTCAGACAGAATCATTCTTACTGAACCCCGGGCCTACTGATTCAGCTAGACTGGCTCACTAGTAAGTTCTAGGGACCCACCTGTCTCCTTCCCCTCCCAACTCCAGCACTGGAGTTACAGGCGCATACTGCCATGCTCAGCTTCTGTATGGGTCCTGGGGATTTGAACTCCTGTCCTCAGACTTGCACAGCAAGTGCTTTTCTGACTGAGCTGTCTCATGAGCTCCAGTTACGATATACTCTAGAAAGGAATTAAATTAAGGCCAACAAGACAGCCGCATGGCATAGCTCAACTAGAATGTGATTTCTTTTGTTTGTCTTTCCTAAGTAGATGAGTCTCTTGAAGCTGAATATAAGTGAAGATATATATGGTCTTGGAAAGACATCAGGAGTTCACAGGTTTCCTTATAGACTCTTGTTTCTCTAAACCTTACCTTGTTCCTAAGACTGTTTCCTGAGACCTGTGCACAGAAAAGACACTGGCACTTCAGACCCAGAAAGATGAAGAATCTTCATCTCGGCATCTTATGTACTTTCTACCATATTTTTTAATCACAGCCCTTGGAATCTCCTATGATAGGTTACCTTTATCTGAAGATGCAGTCACCTTCAGAGCATTAGGTGTTATTAACATCTTGGGAACTATGAACTGCCTGAAACACTTTCTGGACTATTACCCCTTAGGTTATCGTAGGTTATCGTAGCTCAGCCCTGAGTCAAACCTTTATGGTTCCAGAAACTCAAATAACTTGTTTATAGTCAGTGGCAAGTCAGTGCAGTTGAGAAGTGGATCTAGCTCTTCAGAAGACCTAATCTACCCATTTTACCTGCTAACACGTGTTGTCTGGGCACATGTGTCTTGGCCCATCTGCCCCCACTTTCTGTAAGTTGACTCAGCTTTTTTGTGGTGCCTACTTTAGTCATCAGGTCTCATTTCTGACTTTCTGCCCCATCTGCCCTGCCCTAATGGACAATCAGAACTCTTTGCCTCTCTCTGCCAGAACTGCCCGTCTAG
Organism: Microtus ochrogaster; assembly: GCF_000317375.1. Classification (NCBI taxonomy): domain Eukaryota; kingdom Metazoa; phylum Chordata; class Mammalia; order Rodentia; family Cricetidae; genus Microtus; species Microtus ochrogaster. The sequence continues at coordinate 22,242,650 of NC_022018.1, forward strand.
GAGTCCAGGGTTTCCTTCACCCTGGGAACACTGTCAACAGACTCAGCTTCTCCTCGTTTTTCTAGATGCAGGGAGTCTCCAGACAAGAAGTAGCCAGAGTTCATCCCTGAATGCCGGGTTGTCCACCAAGGAGCTCATCCCTCTTCTTCAAAGACACTTCCCTCAACCAGTTCTTTTCCAATCCTCCCTCTGGTCTCTCAGCTTGTTCCAGAAGAGAGTTGTGTGGTATGTGCAGTTTTCTGTACTCTGTCCTTTACAGTGCTCTGCAGTTGATAGCCCTTAGCCGGTTCTTCCCAGCTCCACTGCTCTCACCTTTCCCCTCCGGTCCAGCTTATTCTGCTCGGTTTGCCCTTCCTTTAGAAGATGTTGTGACCTTTGTAGGGACTGCCACCACCAGGTTCTTCTGTGTGCTTACCATCGTCTTTCTTTCTTTACTGTGGGCTGCTTAGGATTCCGGGCATCTACATAGCCAAGGTTGTATTTTGTTCTGTGCAAAACTCCAGTTGTATTTTCAGTCTTAATCTTTACAGGCTCAAGTTCTGAAACTGTGAAACTAAGTAATGACGAAGCATCTTTGCCCTTAGATTGTTCCAGAGTCCTTCTGAGTCCCCACCCCCATTCCCATGGTAGCACTCCATCATAAAAGTCTGTCCTCCAGACACAGGCCGACCTTGGTCAAGAAGCATCTCTCTTCCTGTTATGTGTGGTGTTAGTGCAGAGAGGTGACCTGGCTCTAGCCTCCTTTCCAGGGGCCACAGTGAGTAAGGCAGAAGGAAGCTTGTGCCAGTGAAGACCAGCCTGCACACAGCTTTCCGTACTTCACGGCCAGTCCCAGCCAAAGGGCCAAGAGTGGAAGGTTGGGAAAGCTGCTTCCTCCTGCTGAGTGTGTGCCGTTAGGTGACTAAGATTCACACTCCATTTACCAGTAGGCTGTTTCCAGAATTCCTCTGGGAGCTCTTCCAGACACACCCTGCTCCAGACATAGAACGGTATAAATTTTGTTGTCTCTGCATTATTTAAATCGTGCTTGGTCATTCATTCTCATAAAATCTGGATGTGATTTATTGTTTCTGTCTTATAACTTTGCTGGTGTTTGAAATAGAAAAAAAATGTATAATCAATTAAGATATTTCTCCTCTCAATCATGTGTTAGCACATAATATTATAAATTTAGGATTGTGTTTTTCCTGCATTATGTTCAATATGAAAGGTAGAATTAATATTTTTATTATCGTTTTAATATTGGAGGGGCTAAGATGCTGCTCAGCAGTAGAACACATTTTTAGCATGAATTGATTCCCAGATTCTACCCCCTGAATTTTGAAGTTACTTATTTCAAAATAGCTTATAAAATTTCCTCACATAATACTTGGTAATAAAATACATTAATGAACTGGATATCTAACTAGATACTACCAGAGTATGTATCTTCTTTGTGAAACTTTCAGGTTCTACCTGAACAATATGGTTTATATGATGCCAAGTGCATTAAGTCATCATTATGTGTGTATTTATAATGCTACACTTTTCCTAATAGTTTCTTCTGTCTTTTTCTTCTCAAATTTTAAATTTTAAGTATTTATTAGGGTGACTACATGGCCATGCATGTGTATTATGGAATAAGATTTTCAATGCTTAGGTTAGAAAAAAGCACACTTCATCTCTAAGATGATGCTTGTCACTGCATAGCTTAAGATCACATACGGCCGGGGAGGTAAGATGGTGGTGAGCACACAGCCAGCATGGAGCAGGCCCTGGGCTTTCCTTCAGCACCATAGGAAAGAAGAGAAGACAGTGTCGTGTGTCTGGAGTAGCCTGCAATATCTGTACAATTTTGTAATTATGTTTATTAGTATATATTTTAAAAGTACAGCATAGAGATAGCTTAACTTTTTGTTTTGTTTTGTTTGGGGTGGAGGGGGAGGGCCTAATATAACTCTGGCTGGGCTGGAACTGGCTATGTAGACCAGGGTGGCCTCCAACTCACAGATCTGCCCACCTCTGCCTTCTGAATACTGGTATTAAAGGGGTGCACCACCACACCCAGCTGGAGTGCCTTGGTTTAAAAAAAAAATTTAAGCCGGGCAGTGGTGGCGCACGCCTGTAATCCCAGCACTCGGGAGGCAGAGGCAGGTGGATCTCTGTGAGTTCGAGGCCAGCCCGGTCTACAAAGGGAGTTTCAGGACAGGCTCCAAAGCTACAGAGAAACCCTGTCTCGAAAAAAAAAATTTAAATATGCCCTAAGGGGAAAAGAATCTTAATAAAGAAATTGAAGGGGGCTGGAGAGATGGCTCAGAGGTTAAGCCATCTTTGCCTGCTCTTCCAAAGGTCCTGAGTTCAATTCCCAGCAACCACATGGTGGCTCACAACCATCTGTACTGGGGTCTGGTGCCCTCTTCTGGCCTGCAGGCATATGCACAGACAGAATATTGTATACATAATAAATAAATAAATATTTAAAAAAAAGAAATTGAAATTCAAAAAACAAAACAAAAAACAGATCTGGAGACTGGTTGCACAATAATACAAATATATGTTCCTGAACTGTAAACTTGGAAGTAGTTAAGATGGTTAATTTGAGAACATACACATATTTTCATCATCAGAAAAAAAGTCAGTGTAAGTGACATGAAGTTTAGAAACAGTGGTTACTTTTGCACAAAGTTCCGAGCTGGAACTGCAGAGAACGTGCAGTGGATTGGGGATGGAGAGTCCAGCACGGTGAATTTGGTTTCTAGCAGACAGCAGAGCAGAGAGGCTGTGGATACAACCAGTATCTGGAGCTGGGAGTCCATGCACCAGCCTCATCTGGGACGCTGGAAACGGCCTCCCTGCTTGCTGTGCTGGGCCTCAGTATTTTTGTCTCCCATTACCTCCTAAGAAGGCAATGTTGCCGCCCACAGTGTGCCATCCTGGAGAATAAATACCTGCTTCGCTTCCAGCCCTCTTTGTTCTGGCCTCTGCTCACTGAGGCTGGCTGATAAGGGGGCAGAGAAATTGCTGGTTACCTACCTGCCGTCAGTTTCAGTTACCCACAGATGGCTGTGGTTGAGCAGATGGCTAACCTACTGGCCTCATCTTTGTCTTCTCTCTTGGCGTTTTTTCCTTATGAACCCTTACTCATAAAATACTTCCAAAGAGGAAATTGAAAGTTGGTTTCTGATCATACTCTAAAGAAAGCTTTTTTCCCAGAGAGAACCGAGCCAGGAAAACTGTCTTCAGGCCATAGCCAGTTTTCCTTCCCTTACGCGTTGTGAATTATTTAAGAGTATGGAATCAGTATTCTTTCCCATTTCCAGAGAAGTACTGTTTGCTTTGCAAGGCTGTGGCAGTGGGATATTTGTGGTGTGTTTTCTTTTGTTAAGTTACAGTGCTAACTTTGACCCTGTTTCCATTAGGAGATGAAAACATGGAAATTAAAAAACAAATTACAGGGATGAGAAGATTACTGAATGACAGCACGGGGAGGATATATCAACGTGTTGGCAAAGAAGGAGAGAAACTAAAGGAAGAGCCCCAGGATTTGGAGTTAGTCTGGCCTCAGCGTCTGAACTCCTCTGCCGAGGCCGCACAGGGCCTCCATCCTCCTTCACGTGGGGCATGGAATGAACTACCAACCCAAAGTGGGCAGTTCTCAGGGCAGTATGGTACACGTTCTAGAACCTTCCAGAGTCAGCCCCACACCTCTGCAAGTTCTAATGGTACGATTGTCCAGCGTTCAAAGTATCCTTGTGGGCAGGTATCCTGGCTTGTTTTAGTCCTGAGTATTGACTTGTTTTGAGATCAGTTTATGAAAATCTTCCTTAGTCACCCACCGCACTGGGTTCTTTTCAGTTCTTCTGTATGGGACTAAGGCCCTCAGGCAGGGTCTCACAGGGCTAGGCAGATAGTCTTCTACACAACGGCGGCTCCACTCCTGTGCTGGGTTATTTTAGAAGGCAGAAGGGGAAGGCATAAGAGAAAATCTCGAAAATCTCGAGTGTATGAAAACTCCAGACTTGACAGGAAAATCAGTGGGTCTGCACTAAAAAAGCAGACTCCTAGTAGAGTTTTAATGAAGTAAGAATTCTTATCCACCAGTACACAGACGGTGTGGTCACCAGAGCCTGGACATTAAAGTGGCAGCAGCTGCCGTTAGCTTCCTGGTCGTGTTTGGTGTTAGTAACGCATGGTCCTGCTTACCCTTCGCTTCACTTCATCGTCAGGAGAGTCCTACTTAGAAAGCACCTCACAGCTTTTCCTCTTGTAGAAGCCCTTTCCCTTACCTGCGCTCCAGTGCCAGAACTCATGCTGAGAAGTATGCCTTTAAATAGTGTTTCCCAACCTGTGGGTCGGGACCCCTGTGGGGGAGGTTGATGACCCTTTCACAGGGGCACCTAAGACCATTGGAAAACACGGATGCTTGCATTATGATTTATAACAGTAGCAAAATTACAGTTATAAAGTAGCAACAAAATAATTTTATGGTTGGGGTCATCACAGCATGAGGAACTGTATTAAAGGGTTGCAGCATTAGGAAGGATGAGAACCACTGCTTTAAAGTCAGATTTCTTTAAAATCCCTGATTGTTAAGTGGAGAGTGGGGCTCCAAATTTTTTCAAAGCTTAAGAGAACAATTGATGCTTTTCTTGGTAATATTAATTTCCCATCCAGTGACATTGGATATTTCTTGGTTTATAAATTATGTATGGATGTGCAGATCTATAGTTTACACAAAGAACAAAGGAAAAATAAGGCATTTCAGCTTCCTTGAAAAGTTCAGGATTTTCTTCCTTCATGTTCATTTTATGATATCTTTTGGTAAAAAGAAAAAGTTTTGATTTTGTTTTTTTCTTAAACACAATTGACAGTAACCAGCTCAGGGGACTGAGAAGCCATCCTGAGACACTGATGAGACAGTTAGGGGCCCTAGAGATGTAGGGTATCTTCTCTCCTCAGTGTTCCATACGCAAGTATCCAGTTCACGTGCTGGCAGGCTTCCAGGCTAGAGGACGGTGCTCTTTAAAGGCTCCTCCATAAAAATGAAAAGTCTGTTCTCTTTAAAATTGGAAAATGATTTATAATGAGCTGAGAAGGGCTAGTTTTGCCCTCTAAAAAATCATAAAGATAGTGCTTAGATTAGTGTCTAGGAATATTCCATAGCGCCCTCTTAACTCTACTACCAGTAAGAGAAAAAGGGGCCGTGTGTGTGTGGAGTAAAGGTGACCTCCCACGGCAATGATTTTAGGGGGATATATTCTACTCACCAATATACAAGAATGTTGGGTTTATTCTAGAAACTGTTATTAATATTAAAAGTTACAAAAATTCCTCCAAATCATAATCAAAATAGATAGTTTTTGTCTCTTGCCTGCACCATTTCAGTAAAAATATATTATACAAGGGGCTGAAGAGAGACTCAAGTTGTTAAAGTGTCTGTTACATAGTGTAGAGACCTGAGTTCAAATCCCAGAACCCACATAAAATCCAGGTGCAGCTTCTGTAATCCCACACTAGCATGGTAAAGTCAGAAAGAATATATTGGTCAATCAGTCTAAGCAGATCAGTGTGCTCCAAGTTCATTGAGAGACCTTGTCTCAAAAACTGGTGGAGAGAGTTCAAGGAAGACAACTGATATCAATCTGTGCCCTCCATACATCCATATGCATGCACATATGATTTAGTTATATGTATGTGTATAGACATATATACTCACACACACACCGTGCACACATAGACATATAAAATACACAGTTGACTCTTGAGTAAAGTATGTTAGAATTATGCACATCTGCCTATAGAAAGCTGTTTTGTAGAGATTTGCAACAGTTTGTGCACACTCTCAGGTGGACTTCACAGTCTAGAAATAGTGAAAAAATTATGGGAAAGTTGGATGTGTCATTAGTGTATAAAATAGGTAGATAATATAATTTATTATTTACCATTATCATTTGCTGACAAAATACATACACTTCTTATTTTAAAAAAAAGAAACAAAAACCAAGATTTATTATAACTTAGGTACACAAACACTATTCATGACGTCATTTGCAGTTAGGAGAAATTTAAACAAATGTGCATTTTTAGCTACCTCCTGTTACTGCTGTGGGGAGTTAAAAGTGAAGTGGGATCTTCAGCCTCACTTGAGGCTATGCCCTGCACACCTCTCAGAGCTGCCCAAGGATCCCTAGGATACAGCTGTGCCAGCCGTCTGTTTCTTTGGGGTAGCTGGCAATTCTAAAGCCGAGTCGCCTCTCTTTGCTACTGTTTGAATGCTAATCCTTGACCCTGCTCCAGAAGTAACCTTTAGTTCTTCTGTGGTTTTGCTGTGGTAAACTTCAGTATCTCAAATAATAATTATTAGGAGTTAGATTATATTCAATATATGATAAAAGACATCACTGGAACAACTCACCGTAGAACTTCAGCTCACCTGCCTGTCAGGAACTTAAGACGTAGCTGCCTCTTAGACTGCCCTTGTTCATGGCAGCTAACCTGGAGCTGGAGAGGTCCAGCTGCCAAAGTTTTTTTCCCAAATGTGCTGTTTCAGTTCATGGACTATGGGGAAATACTTGTGCATGTATAGGGGAAACAGAAGAGTCACTTTGTTAAGAAAAAAGGAGACTGGGGTTGGGGGATTATAAGAAGCAAAGTGAAGAAAAGCAACCTATAGACACCTCTGAACCTTCAGGTCAAGTGCTGCCCCTCCCACCCTGCCTCCTGCTTCTCCCCACCCCAGCCAGAGAGTACTGCAGAAGACCCTGTGTGTGCACAGCTCTTCTTGTTGAAACACATGCTTACCAGTAAAACTAGTCCTTGTTAGGCTGGTTTGGTTCTTAATATAAACTTTGTAGCTTGCATTCTAGTGGTGGTTTTCTAAGACTGATGCAGAGCTGGGACTCTGGTTTCGTGTCTGCTGTTTGAGAAAGGACTGTGAAGGCTGGAGAGATGGCTCAGCCACTGAAGGCTAGGCTCACAACCAAAAATATAAGAGAAAGTAGCATGAGTGTTTATCATGACTTGTCAGAGTCTTGTTATCCAAGATGACCTGGCCTCACAGTAGACAGGCCTGCCTTGGCAGCACACTGTGTGCCTGCGTTCACACAGACCTTGCTACCTGGGACACAGCATGCACCTTACAAACAGAAGGCTGGGTAATTAGATAAAGTCAGACCCCCAAATTCAGGACGTGAAAATTACTGGGTACATTTTCTTCTAGCACAGTTTGATGATAATTGTATACACTTCAAAATGCTGTCAAGGTACATTTTTTTTTTCGTTTTCTTTATAATTATTTTTTGCATGCTTTGGGAGTATATCATTCTTTTCTTTCATGCTTAGGAGAACTTCCAGGGGTGAATTCATCAGCTGGATCCAACTGTTGTACTTGTAACTGCCAGTCAACATTGCAGGCCATTCTCCAAGAACTCAAGACCATGAGGAAATTAATGCAGTTTCAAGCAGGTACAAAAAAATCAGACCTCCAAATGCATCCTTTGATTGTGACTGTGTATCTGACATCTTCAGTTGTGTGCGTTGTCCTTTGTCCCACACTCCTTCCCACCCCGCTGTCTTCTGTGCCTTTTCAAGTATTCATTTTCTCGACTTTTCAACAACCTGTGATTTTTGTCTTATTTTATTTTTTTAGCAAATCAAACAAATTTTGTTATTGCCCCTAATACTGCTGTGAGGCTTATGCACATGAACTCAGCACACTTCATCCCATGATCTCCTGGTACTTCACAAATGCCAGTTAATTAAATTTTGGAATATCTTACGTGAGAGAGCCCTTCAGGAAATACAAGCTTCCCTGTTGAAGATGCTCAGGGATGTGAGAGTGGTGAGCCCAGGCCCTGCTCGTCACTCTCGGCTCGCGTCAGGACGCTGATGATCAGACAAACCTCGTCTCTGTCTGCTTCCTTCACGAGGCTCTGTTCTCTTTGTCGTTGGGCAAGGTTAACAGTAAAACAGGGCATGTATAGTTGGAGATTGAGCTCCCTGTTTTTCACTCACTAGCTGGACGACTTCTGGGCCTCTCCGTTCTCACTTGTGAGTGGAGTGTCAATATCTAATTCACTCATGAGGTTGTTTTTAAATGTGAAGGAGATAGCAACAGTAAATGAGATTTTGTAAGATAGGATGCAGAACTCAGTATTCTCTTAAAGACCGCACAGCACTTTGTAGAAGTTTGGAAGTCAAGGTTTAGTGCCTTATTTTCCAGTCTTCACAATTAGTAAGGAAATTGGAAGTTTTCTTTTGTTATATATGCAAAAATAACAAATCCCTCTTGACGGGGACACTGCTGGTTGATGCTACTGTGGGAAAGCAGGGGAGCAGCCCAGCCCTGCGGTCACAGCGCTTCTGACTCTCCTCACAATCCTGCTCACGACGTCATCACTCAGAAAATGACTTGGTGCCAGCTGGTGCATTCTAGGAAAATGCTCACATTCCGTGATGTGGTCAGTATCTAGACATGTCAGTTACCCACACTCACATTTTTAGAGAAGCCAAAGGGATTTCTGGGAAACGTATTTTTAAGGACCGAATTGGGTCTTATCCCAAGGCAGAAATAAGCATTTGGTCAAGTCAATGAGCACTTGACTCACCGCGTTCCACCTGATACTCTGGGTTCTAACCAGCCTGACAGAGGCTGCCGTCTTCTACGTCAGAGCCTCGGAAAGAAAGGTTACTCTGTTCTGTAGATGCCGTGCACAGAGAGGGAATTTGTTAGTCCTTAAGAAAATATGCATATGAAATTATAATGATTTATTTTGTTACTTAAGCTCCTTACTACTGAAATGGCAAACTACAAATTGCACCCCTGTAAATCCTTGGCTGGAGCCTTTTTAGAATCTATTAAGTAAATGCCATTTTGTCACCATGTTTTCTCTTCTGAACCTTTGCAGATTAGCGAGGCAAATGATTCCAGAGCTGTGGAGAACAAAAAGGATAAACTGGATAAATGACTCTCATTTAATTTTCTTAAACTTAAAAATTCATGTTGTGCGGGCAGATTTACTTAAGGTTTATTGCCCATGAGACTTAGATTTAAATTCTATTTTGAAAGCTTCACCTTTATTTTACAGGAAGACGAGGACTTAGATCAAGCAGTTAAGATCTGAGTGCAGGAAGACTGGGCTCTTCCAAGACTTGCAAGAGAAGCAAGACTCAGTAACCCTGTCTGAACAGCAAAAGCATTTCAATGACTGAGCTTAGAAAGAGGTTGGGCCTGGGGGCTGCAGCCTAGCTGCTCCTTCTCAAGGTGCCTGGAGGCCATTTGACCCTGAGACAGGACAGACTAGCCTGGAGTGAAAACGCAGCCTTCTGCATGCTGAAATCTTTGGAGAATCCTTGCAGTGATATTGACACCCTGGCCCCACTGCTGGACATTCTGACCCACCGAGTCCAGGACAGGTTCTTAAGGCCTGGAAGGACTTTTTATTTTTTTTAAATATTTATTTATTTATTTATTTATTTATTTATTTATTTATTTATTTATTTATTATGTATACAATATTCTGTCTGTGTGCATGTCAGAATATAATAAAGAGGCACCAGACCTCTTTACAGATGGTTGTGAGCTACCATGTGGTTGCCAGGAATTGAACTCAGGACCTTTGGAAGGGCAGGCAATGCTCTTAACCACTGTGCCATCTCTCCAGCCCTGGAAGTTCTTTTTAAAGCGCTACACTAATTCTAGTGTGTAGTTGAGATCTAGAACCACTGTCACACTAATTCTAGTGTGCAATTGAGATCTAGAACCACTGTCACACTAATTCTAGTGTGCAGTTGAGATCTAGAACCACTGTCACACTAATTCTAGTGTGCAGTTGAGATCTAGAACCACCGTCACTAATCACCTGATGCATAGCTAAACAAGGCCACTGTCCAGCTCGTTGCTCCCTAAACTTGGAAATTACCTTCTAATACAAAGATAAAGATATTTGGATCGGAATAAATATTCTTGATTTCCAGACTTATAGGAAATAAGTAAAAGGAAGTAGGCTGTGTTGCTGCCCATTTAAAGGCCTGGCTTTCATGTGGCTTATGTTTATGCGTTTCTTTCTGTTCAAAAGAAAAACAGCCGGCACTCCTATGGTTTTACTTAGGAAGCCATGTTGGTAGAGGAAGATTTGATACAAATTGAAGCTGTATTTTCCTATTTTAGTTTCCATCAGAGCGGTTGATAAATTCTCCTTCTCAGAGTATCCCTGTGAAAAGTAAACTTGCCGTCTCGGATTCCTGAAGTATGTGTTCATTGTGAACACTTGTCATTGTACTGTTTGTAGATTTGTTAATGTACTTGACTCGCTCACAACTATGTCTTTCCTACTTTCTGTTGAACACAGTGCACTGGAGATAGTTAACATGCAGAGGATACTTGATGAGGAAAGAAACCTGGCAGGATTAAGTGACTAACACTACTTTCCCATGTGCTTACCCAGCCCTGTTCTAGATAGATTCCTTCCACACTGTTTCTTTCAACCAGTCTTACCCAAATGGTCATCATTTCGGCCCTTGTAGACTGTAACTGATCAGCTGAACTCCCAGAGACATTAGAGGTTTTGCTGGAATGAGCTTACCAGAGAGCATGAGGATCCATACCTAAATTTAAGTTCTGGAGTTCTTATTCCAACATGTCAACATGATTCACGAAGCCATATTTTCCCATTGCTTTTAACCCTTTCCTTCCATCGAAGCCAGGATGCTGTAATGGTCTGATGATTCACAGTGTTCAGAGCAAGTTTTCTCCTGGATGACGCTCTGCTGTTAGGACTGTAAAGTGCCCCTCGCTGTCTCTGCAGCCCTGTGGTGCAGAGTGAGATCTATCTATCCGTGCTTCACCCTGAGGGAGCCTCCCTTCCCTGTCCGTTTGTAAATCACAGAGACAGAGCCGGTTTGCCTCAGACACAGTGCCTGTACCATATTTGTGTTTATTGTCCACAGTTGGAACACAAAACAGACAACAACCCCCAATTTCCCTTATATGCTCCCAGCGAACCGCTGTCTCACGCAAGAGAAATAAGAAGAAAAAAGTGCTCCCAAAGACTGTGGAACCTGTGACTGTGAAACCAAAGCCCGGTCCATTGGAAGTTGAGAAGCCAGCAGCCGTGGCCACAAGGCCATCTGGTCTCCAAGCCACAGAGCACACCTCCAGTGAGGAGAGCCACGTCCTGGGATTTGGCATTGTTCTCGAATCGCCTTCCTCAGATGTAAGTTGATATATTTTCTGGCTGCTGACCTAGTTGATAGAAGTCTTAGGAAGCTTATAGTTTTAAGACACCTTCCATCGCGCTAGTTCTGCCCCAAACAGGTAGAGACGTTTGGAGTTATGCAGAAGGGAAGAGGGAGAGAAGCCCCTTGCCTGGGCCTTCCTTCGCTGAGAAGCGTAGATGTCTTCCCTTATTCAAAGGCATTCTGTCCGTTATCTCCGAAAGAAGGCCGTGCTGTAAATAATCTGCTCGCTAATTTCTTTAAGATTTTTAATTTCCACATGGCAGTTTTCAATTTCCTCAGTGTAGAAAACGAAAAGAACATAATTAAATCCTGTGTGGATGGGCATAAATGAACACAGAAGCACACAGATAAGGTCATCCCTTTGAGGAAACACAAACTAAGAATAAAAAGGAGCAGTGGTGCTAATTCTGTTTCATAGATGCAAGCCACACCACTAATTAGGTGGCGGTGTCGTGCCATTTACTCCGTGTAATGGCAGGTTAACGCTCTGCAGAGGTTTGCTATTTTAATATCACAGCTACAGTGTTGTTGCGGCCTAGGACGGTAGATTGCATCTGAGCTACCCGACTGACTTGCTGTTTTACATTCATAGGACCATAAATGAATTTCTGTCATAATGTGCTGAATTTGCAGCTGCAGTCTCTGCTTATAATGTCTTTATCTAAAGTACATTTATGTTGAGAACCCCAACTTGTTGGCAGAGTTCTTAAAATAAACAAGAAAAAGTGATTCATTATTAGCAGATTGCATAGGATGAGGCTCCTGCTGAGACCTCCCACAGAGTCCTATAGGATTGGAATTTGGCCTTGCCTTCTAAACTTTAACTAAGAAACAAATTGCTAATTTTTAAAAAGTAGTCTGTTTGAATTATAGGAGGACAGTTTGCTGCCGTAGATCTACATTTGGGTCTTTACTGAAGAGATGCAATGAAAATAATTATCTCACTATGTTTTCATATTAGAAAATCCGTAGCACTTCCGTGCAAGTCTCAGTGTTAAAAGAGGCATTTTGTTTTCATCAAAAGTATATGCTGCAACCATTAAGCTCTTCTAAATTAATATTTAATTTACAAAATCCTTTGTGGTAACGAGGTTCTGTATGGAGCCAGTTCCCTCATTTAATGGTATCATGTCATCACTGCAGCTAAGGCCTGGTTCATGTCCTGGTAAATCACATACTTGAAAACAGGAATATTATTTCACAAAATACAGTAAAGCTGTTTTGACACACCCTCATATTTTCCTTACATTTCTTTCCTGATAGGCATTGATATAGTAAGAGCAGTAATTGAGACCAGGTCATCTCCTATGTAGGTGTGTCTAGTGCCATTGAAAACAGGACTCTCCCTTTTTTATTGTTAAGTTCCAAGTGTATTTGACCTATAAATGGAGGTCTGGTAAAGACCCTGTGTATATTTCCAAATAGAATAGAGTATTTATTGATTTTCCCAACATGAGTATTTTTTATGTAACACATAAAAACAATTTACATTTTATTCATGGCCATTTTTAGTAACAAGAGCTACTAAATTTGATTAAGTACATGTGGCACTGTTGGGGAAAACTCAGGTGCTAATTGTCTCTGGACGGTAGCGGGATTCTGAAACAAAGCAGGCAGTTATGAGGATGTCAACTCCGCAGGACCCATCTGATAGCGCCGTTTGGTTGATCTCTCCAGTGGAAACTGAACCTGCACCAGGAGAACTTGGCAGTGAGTCCCAGTACTGGCTGCAAAAATGCTGTCCATGGAGCGTGCTCACAGGCATTCATGAGGCTGGCCTGCGCAGTTCCTGGGATGAGTGGTGGGGCTTGAATCCCCCCAAGCAAACCCTCAAATGGACACTATGTGCTAAAATAACCGACTCAGGTCCCTTCCTAATCTTTTACTATTTCTTAGCTATGAGACTATAAAGTTTTTAATAGAGTATAGAGAAAATAAATCTTCTAATTTTTATAACAATTATTCTATAAAACAAGTTGGAAAAAATATAATGTTCAGAGGACCAAGGCCAAAGTCATGGCAGAGGGCATTTTGTCCCTTGTTTCTGGCTGACTGGAAAAGTAGAATGCTTCCAGGAGCGAAACCTTGATGTGGCACATGAAGTACCTTCCATTTCCCCTTGGGGGCAGTAGGGTGCCAGTGCAAGTTCCACGTAGATCAACAGTCCGCCCATTGGCCCCTTGAAGCGGGGTGGCTGGAGTCACATTATGGATGGCGGACAGCTGAAGAAAGGAGATACTAGAGCAGTGATTCTCAGCTTGTGGCTCATGACCCTTGGGAGGTTGAACGACCCTGTCACAGGGGTCAACTAAGACTATCAGAAAACACAGATATTTGTATTATGATTTATAACAGTGGCAAAATTACAGTTATGAAGTAGCAACAAAAATAATTTTATGGTTGGGGTGACCACAGCATGCTGAACTGTCCTGAAGGGTTGTAGATTAGGAAGGTTCAGAACCACTGGGCTAGAGTCTGGGCAAACAGGAAGAAGATCCCCATAGTTAGCCAGGCAGGAGTGAAGTGAGGGCCATGGCAGAAAGACTTGGTTGCTGAAGGCAAAAGCAAACCCCTGATCTTTGTCTTGGGAAGTGGGGGAGGGGGCTGTTCTATCAGCAGCTCTACTCGAGGTAGGAAGAACGAGCACAACGCTGGTTCTCTGTTCTGGGTAGGAAGGGAAAGACAGTTCAGTATTCTCGAATATCTAGACCCTGTAGCACAGGAAAAAGATGAGCGCTAAGCATCACACCTCTGCTAATTGCTAGATTTAAAAGAAACTGAATTATTTTTGAAGATTTACAATGTAATAAGTTACTCTTTTTACATTTACTTGTCCTGTCACACAAATGCGACTGTGTGTACTCGTAGCACAAACCCAGATGTAAGAGTCCGTGTGGGTCGTGGCTCACTAGGGACTCACATCTGAGTGATGACTGTCCCTTCTCAAATCCAAGACTGTACGAAGCTCCAACCAAGACCCTCTGAAATATCAGTGCATTTAATGATATGTCATATACGGGAAAATCCTATTGCAAGGCCTTGCATGTAAAAGGTACTTAATAAATGCAAGTTGCTTAATCTACAGATGATGAAATATTTACTCATGCATGAAACACCTTGTACAAAATAAACTTAAAAAACGTTGGGGTCCAGATTTTGGCTTCAGTGAGAGCCTACTCCCCAATATAACTGCCATTTACTTGCTCTTGTCTCTGCCTCAAACATGTCAGGGCTCCAGTCCAATTTGAGAAATTCTCCTTTACGGAAACTTCTGTGTTGTCGTTGCTGTTTTTCTTCATTATTTTCGTGATTTTTATATCTTTCCCCAGATCCTCAAGAGCAGGTCCTGTGTTGTGAGTAATAATACTCCTGTGACATCCTGTGTGAAATAAGTCGTCCATCTCATTTAGTCCTTACTCTTGGAGGGCTTCTTACTGTTCTCTTCTGTAAGGGAACCTGCGCAAGAGGCAGGTCAGAGGTCAAACTAAGGCTCCATTCCAGATGTCCTCTCCCTTGTTCACTGTGGAAAAGGCTTTGGGTGCCCATTCAAATATACTTCCTTCTTTCGATTTTTAATTTTTTAATGAGTATTTTGACTTTGTTTATGTGTGTGCACCCTGTGCATGCCTGGTGCCCATGGAGGCCAGAAGAAACTGTTGGGCTCCCTGAATTGGAGTTACAGATGGTTGTGAACCTCCTTGTTGAGCCCTAGTCCTCTGGAAAAGCATCCAGTGTTCTTCTTAACCACCGAGCCATCTCTCCAGCCCTCAAGCACATTTCCTGGACATCGCAAGCACTCGTAACTCTATGACTGATTATTATATGAAACAGAACCAAGTGGTTAGACTGAGTTTTTTAAAATTCTGTTTACTTGGCACTTTCTTAGTGGGAACGTAAGTGGTTAATGAGCAGGCTGCTGACTTAGGGTCTCAGCTGTGTGACCCTGAGCAAGTGAACCCTGGTCCTCACTCATCCTCCTCCCTATAGTGGGGGTAATGATGCTTTCCTCACAGAGTTGGCCTCCTGGAAGAATTAATGAAGCCTTCTATGTAAAGCACTTAGAACAGTGCCTGGCACATTTTAAGCACTCAATAAATAATGGTTCTTTTTTTAACCTTACTGTTCCTACCTAAGTACCTTTAGAGGAACAAATGTAAATACGGTTAAGTAAATTTAGCTGTCTGTAAATGATCAGATGCACATGAACAAATAATGCTTTGGAGGAGGAAACAGCTAAGGGGTGGGGGGCTTCACGTGCGCGGCGTGGTTATTTGACCCTTTTAAAATTAGCACTTAAATAGAATTCAGACCTAAATTACACAGAGGCAAAGCCCATAGCCAATTCTGAGGTTCAAATACATTATCTAATTCTTTTTTCCTGAATTCACAGCGCAATGCACTATTAATACCGAGACAAACAGTTGCTTGTTTCTTATAGCTATTGCTTTTCAGTGCTGGGTCTGTTGATGTGTTGTCTCTTAGGGCAGGTATACCTGAACCACCTTAGCATTCGTTCTGTTGATGCTGAGTTCTGTTTTGTTTTGTCTGCTTTGCTTTACTGAACGACTAAGGAAAGCTTTAAAACGATTTCCTAAATTTTAATCATATAGAAAATGCTTTTATTTGATGGAGTTATTATAAATACTCTGCGTCTTTCTCCCTCCTTCTGCTCCTGCACTTGCCCAGAGACCGCCTCTGCACCTCCCCACAGTAAACCTCCCACATGAAAGTAAATAAATAGTAAATACTCTCTAGTAACTCTAGATTGCAAAAATTCTAAGTTAACAGAAGACAAATGATGAATATTCATCAGTTTAAGATAATTTGGTCAATCCTGATTTTGTATGCTTCTTAAATAATTTTAAGCGCATTGGTGCCTTCAATAAAAATAGCTCCTTAATTCAGAGTGCTTTCTTGATACCATATTATCTCAATAGATAAAATGTTCTGCTAGGATCAATTAAAGGAAATCATTATTCCATTTCCTCATTGACACAAAAGCATACGTGTGTGATAGTCTGAGTTTCTACGGCAGGCTACCTGGGTTCAAATCCTTGCCTCATCATGGTAGTTGGATGGTCTTTTAACAAGTTACTCAGTTTCCCTGGGCCTTGGAATAATGATGGTAGCCACTTCATAGAAGAAGAAAATTTAGAAAATTGATGTATTCTTTGTTATTGTAGGACAGTTGTACTCAAGGTTGTTGACCCGGCTGTCAAACAACCTTTCACAGGGGTCACATGTCAGATATCCTGCCTATCAGATATTTACATTACAATTTATAACAGTAGCAAAATTATAGTTGTGGAGTAGCAATGAAATAACTGTGGTGGGTGAGGCTCACCCCATGAGGAACTGGTTAAAGGGTTGCAGCCTCATGAAGGCTGAGAACCACTCACTGCCCTAGGGCCTAGGATATAGTAAGTAACAAACAAATGTCAATTATATCACCATTTTCAGGGTGCTTAAAGAGAACATAATAGTCTTTGCTCTTTAAGGGGCAGAGGGAGAAACCACAAGCAGCCCTTGCAGTATTGTAGTGGTGAAAACAGGGAAGAGTGGGACTTCTCTACCTGGAAGGTCAAAGACAAAGAGTCTCAGCATGACCTCTTCTCAGAGGAGCAATTTCAGTGGAGTTGGGGGAGAAGAAACGACACTGTGGTGTTAAAATCTTACATATTGTCCATTTAGTTCAATCATCTTTAACATAAATCAGAACTTAATGTTCAGAATCGTGAATTTATTGCCTGAGAAGGAAAGGCTCAGCACGTCTCTGAAAGGATAGAAACTCTCATTATGCAAATGCATGAAGAAACCAAAGTGTATTATCTTTTCTAAAATTCTTAATTCTACCAGAATTCTATCAAAGAAACTTAAGAGAATTAGAACGTTAATGATTTCTTTTCATCCTAGTCAGTATTAAACGTAAAATGTCTGCTGTGATTATTACGCTTGCTTTTTCATAGAAATTTGGCTAAGCACTTTTTAATATCTCTCTTGCAGTATTGGTCTTTGATGGAGTATAGCCAGTGAGTTCTGTTCCATTAACACTGGGGATTCTGCACTAGCCACACCTTAGGCCACACCCGTGCTAGACTGCTTAACAATAGCAGACAGACTTGCTGAGCCAACCACAGCAGGCCCGACCCCAGTCTCAGCTCTTCATTGGTCAAGGGCTTTGAGGTAGCATTTTTTAAATGCTAGTAGTAAGTCTACCCAGAGCAGGTTTGATTTATGGGCTAGAATGTTTTAAAAGAAATGTAACAGTTATGAACAAAATAAAAACAAACATTAGGGGTTTTATTTGTTTTTAACATTTTTTTCTTTCATATGCTGAAATTCATTTTCCTAGAAATGTATTAAATACACTGCTAAATAAATAGGACAAAGTTTCATTATGTATTACGAACAGACAAACTAACTGCTCTTAAGCGTCGTTGTCAGTTCTGTGTTACATCCTCAGCAGAATTCACCTCTTCTTTTGTAGTTTTCTTTAAGGTTCCATCCTGAGCCGTTCAGAGACTTCCCAGCTGGCGACTGCCTGGTCCACACCTTACATAACCCTTCACCCCTTCACACAGTGCATGTGCCTGTAGATGTGGGCCTTGCACAACATAGAACTTGAAAACCTTTGTGTATCATTTATCAATTTACAGTTGAAAATCTGGAGCTAATGCCCAACATAAGCATCTGTGCACTTCTTTTTCCTCTTAACCAATGACCATATGTAACTTGTTAAATGTCGTACTATAATTTTTGTACTATTAATATCTTATAGAAAATAGCCTATGTCCAATATATTCTAAGTAATTCATTTATATGCTCTCTTTAAGTATCTTATGATATGCTCACAGGGACTTGTGGGTGGCAGGGACAGGGAGGTGCCCCTTTCCAGTTACCTGGCTGGAAAACCTATCACCTAAACTAGATCTTAACCCCAATTAAATCTAACCAAAAGGAACACCACACCAGAGATGCAGAGAAACAGCATAGTCAGTGTAGCTGCCCTTAGTCAGGGGCATTTTCAAGAGCCATTAGGACGGGCTGTTTCTGCTTCTAGAACATCATCAGTGTAAGATGAAATTGCGCTGGATAAGGAATTTCCAATACTGATACATTGAACTCGGTGGTGGAGGCATGTAAAGTAAGTAAAACACTGCATAGTAGGAACTCGTAGTGAACCCTAAAAATAATTTCTGTGAACATTGTAAGTGGTGCCCATAATTTGGATGTCATCATTTTAAACATGATCTTATTTCTGTAACACTAGACTCTGCAAATTAGTATATTAGCTATCTGTCTTGGCCTGAGCATCAAATAATAAATCTGTCAAGGAAAGTCTAGAGTTTCTTAATGATGCTTATTTAGAACAGTCTTTGTTTTTATAACTATTATCAGTAAATAGATCTCATTTAAACTGAAGCCAATAAACAAAATGGGATAATGATTCTACAACTACAGAAAATGTTTTAACCTGCTTTTAAATATATGCGCAGAGTTGTGGTTCATTACATGGTAATAATGTACTATGATTATGCTTATAAAGTAGAATAAATAGCAAGATTTCATAGTGAAAACAAGATAATTAGTATCATGTTTTCTTCATGTTTTGCAGCATTAAGCTAGTCCTCCCCCTCTTCTTTTTTCTTTAAAGGAATTGGTGCTTTGTGGCAATGTTAAACATGTGTTAGTGTTCTGTTGTTACCTGCTGAGAAGTCTGAGTGGAGGCAGGGAAGAGCAGGGAGGAGCTAGCTCAGCCACCCTTGCCCTAATGGGGCTGTCTGTAGCAGTTAACCAGACTGCTTACTCCTCCATAAGGTCCTTACTTGCAAGGGGATGAGTTCCTGTTCCTTGGATTGGAAAGATCAGCTCAAAACAACAGTGTGGGCCTGGCAGTGGGGGGACAGAAAGCAATGGCAGTTTTTGTCCTTGATAGCCCCTCTGTAGTCACACACCATAGGATTGCAATGGCACAGAAGTCTTGGCTTCACAGAAACCTCCAGATATCTACTTTTAGGCATCATAGAAGGAGGTGCCACAAATAATAACTATATTGCGGCCTACTAAATCTTGTCTTCCAGGCCCTATTAAAGTACCATTCCACTCCTTTCTCGGCCTTTGGCATCCCCTTTTCCTCCACAGCTCCAGGAGCCAGTCCTGCCTGATGTTAGCTCTAACTGCCTTCGCTCAGAACCTCTTGGGTTCTCCTTTCCATGCAGTGTGTGTGATGTGTTTACATGGGTCTCAGCTGCAGAGCCAACCTTGAATCCTTTCCCACAGAAGGGTCTTAGGAAGAAGGTTCTGAACCAGGTGCTCAGTTTTCTCCAAGTCTTCTCCTCCTGGAGCCAGCACAATCATTCTAAGACACTGGTGTGAGCCTAGTCACAGCATGAGACTTGTAGACCACTTCCTCTATAGCGGGAATAGCAAACTCTGACCTTGTAACTGTGCTGAATCTCTATGTAGCATTTTGTTTATTCTGGTACACATCTGTTGGATGCGAACTGAATTCTTGGCACAGTGAATGTTAAGAACTGTGCATCCCAACTAAATCAAACACATTTCATAGACATATTCTGCAGGCCTTAGAAGGGAGTGCCTGTTCTGACTGGTGTTTGATTCAGGTCAGTGTTTCTAAAACTAGGGTCCCAGTCCTTTAGAGGAAATTCTGACTCTCAGAAGTCAGGTGACTTGAATTTTAAGCACCAGATTAGTGGTATCAGAATCCAACCCAGAGTTACATTAATAAGTTGCAGGCCTTTCCCTCTTGTCTCTCACAGCTGAAGAACTCCTGTTCACTCAAGGTGGTCAAATAGCTGCAGGATACACTTGGAAGGGGTGTGTGTAATGTACTCTACATGATCCTGGAATTCTGTTAAAACTCTGAGATTAGCTCATTTAGAATTAAAGTTCATAGGATATACAAAATAAAATTATAATTCTGAATAAAATCTCATGTCAGCCTTTTGATGGTAAAAGCCTCTCCATGGTAACAATCCCACATCGGATCACTAGACAAGTGTTTGCTGAGTGCTTGCTTGTGTGTGTGCCCGTTCTGTTGCAGGAATTAGGTATTCAGCCTCTCGCTCCTGTCAAGCTCCTCTAGACCTTTGACCAGCAAGCAGCAAGACGCAAAAGTCAGGGGGAAATCTGACAGCACTGTTCTTGCAGTGATATTTACCAGGCATTCAGAAACCAAACATTAAATGGCAAAGTGGAGCAGAAGAATGAGATAACTTTCTGGATAATTCAGTTCAGAATTTCTTTTACAAGGGCCGACGCCCAGCACCTTCCTTAGTTGTCTGAATGATATAGGCCGGGTTCTGAACACTCTTCATTCTGTAATATGTGGATGTGGAACATTTGAACATAGTAGGACAAGCAAAAAGAGTAACTTCAGTTTGTCAGGAGAGAAACTGACCCCAAATCCTCACGTCTAAGGGGACTGCTTTTCAGAGTCGCAAATATGACAGTTTAGGGATGAGCTGTGATTGTGTATACAATTTGGGTAAGTAGACATTCTTTTCCTTTTGATTAGATCTACCAAGTGCAGTTTTCATATTGAAATTACATAGATATAATGTAAATATTAAAATAATTTAGATTATGGCTAATGAAATTTCAAAGTTTACTAAGTGCCTACCATGTACTAGACACCACAGATACAAAGGATAATATAATAAATACTAACATGTGCTCATGTTAAACAAGAAGCAGTAACAGTGCATGGCTGCCCCTGTGGGCAGAACGGAGCTAGGAAAAGCTCGGAGAAGGAGATGCTATGAGCAGAAGAGCAAGGTGAAAAGGCAGGTTGCAGGTATCCAGGATGTTCTCTGAAGGCATCCTGTAGGACTTCAGAAGTTCTTGATAAGCACTGAAGCCCGTGCAGCAGTTTCCCAACGTGTGCTGAGATATTGCTCCCTCAAGTAAGTGTGGGGTAGATTGAAACTGTGGAACCAGCTGCCGTTTTTATTTTGCATTATCACTGATGTGGGATGTCCTTCTGTATATGTGTTGCTTTTATTGGTTAATGAATAAAGCTGCTTTGGCCTATAATTTACCAGATACGGACATGTTAGCAGCCACTGGTGTTGACCTGCTATGGCAGGGCAGAATATAGCCAGGCTGGAAGGGATATAGAGAGAGGGTAGGCGTAGTCAAGGAGATGCCATGTAGCAGCTCAAGAAGCAAGAGGTAAAAACCATGAGCCTCGGGGTAAAATATAAAATAATAGAAATGGGTTAACTTAAGATGTAAGAGTTAGTTAATAAGAAACCTGAGCTAATAGGCCAGTGTTGTAATTAATATAGTTTCTGTGTCAAGTCAGAGCGGCCAGGAAATGAATGAGCAGTCTCTGGTTACGTATCACTTTATGTAAGTTTTTATTGTGGTAAAATGAAATTTATAGCTAATAGAAGGAGCAGGGGACCTGTAGGGGTGGTCCTGTATTTGTCACCTTAAGTAAAAGAAATTATTTGGCATTTGAATTACTTTGAAGTCATTTTTGGTACAGTCTCTTTAGGTTTTGGTTTCTTCATTTGCAAAATGCAGGATTTGCTTATAGGTGATCCATGATTCCTTAGTTAAAAAATTGTATTACTGTGTATTATTCAGCCTCCTGAAATGTTTGTATGACTAGAGATGTGTTTTCAGTGTGTACTTGGATAAGACTTACTATTGGAATTGCAGCATC
This sequence comes from Microtus ochrogaster, assembly GCF_000317375.1. Classification (NCBI taxonomy): domain Eukaryota; kingdom Metazoa; phylum Chordata; class Mammalia; order Rodentia; family Cricetidae; genus Microtus; species Microtus ochrogaster. Next base: position 22,264,560 of record NC_022018.1, read on the forward strand.
CTATTTTGTAAATTATAAGTGGTCATTGATTTTATAAATTGTAATTCAGCACACATAACTGAGACTGTATAATTTACCAGATACGGACATGTTAGCAGCCACTGGTGTTCTTGTCGTACTTGTGCCCAAAGTAAAATGTTTCATGTCTTGCTTTTAATGGAATATTTCTCTTCTTTTGGTAGCCAGAAGTGCAACTTGCTGAAGGTTTCGATGTGTTTATGCCTAAATCTCAGCTGGACTCTATACTGTCAAACTACACTCGCTCAGGAAGCCTTCTGTTTAGAAAACTGGTGTGTGCATTTTTTGATGACAAGACTTTGGCTAACTCCTTACCCAATGGGAAGAGGAAAAGAGGACTCAATGACAACCGGAAAGGACTGGACCAAAACATTGTGGGTGCGATAAAAGGTTGGTCTGCGACATTTCATTTTATGGGTGCTTTGTTGAATTTTGCCTCAATCCATTGAGGCACAGGTAAAATGATGCTGAGCTAACTAGAGGTTAATTTGATTTGCTGTTAACACACACGAGTGTGACTCTCGGATGTAAGCTCTGTAGGTTCCTACCCCAGATACGACTAGAATACTACTCATGGTAATAGTAATTGCTGAACTCATAACTTCAGAGCCAATTTTATCTGCTGCAGAACCAAAAAGACATGGGAATTGAAAGTATTTTTTCTAATAATTTCCAAGAACTTCATTAAAATATGATTTTTGGCAAAATTTAAACTTATTTTTTTTTTCTTTTAGACAGGGTCTCTCTGTGTATCTCTGGCTGTCTTGGATCTCACTCTATAGATCAGGCTGGCCTCGAATTCACAGAGATCTGCCTCCTTCAGCCTCTTGAGTGCTGGGATTAAAGGCATGCACCATTACTGCCTGGCTAAAATTAAAATTTTAAGTGTAAATAAAACTGTGGCATTGGTTTTATAAATAAAGGAGTACATTTCTTGTAAAGTTCAGAAGCTGTTATCAGGACATTGCATTTGGAGGTATTTTAAATATAAAGTCACCTGCTGTCCCTCCCCACGCATTCCTAGCCAGCTTAGCTCCTTTTGTTTTGTGATGTGCAGTTCTGTTTGTCGCATGGATGCCAGCTGTGGTCCTTCCGCTTCCCCGCCTTTGAACATGTGTCTGTATTCCACCCTGGTTTGGGAGGCATATGGATACGTAGGTCTTCGTCCCTGGCCACTTCCATATCTTACGCCTAGCTCTTCACTATTCAGTATGTGTGTTCCGAGCTCTGATGACTATTACTTTAGGAAGAGAAGTCTTTAGGTATTGATATCCGGATGTTCTTCGCTGACTCAGAGCTTTCCCTGCGTCTGTTGGCCATTATCTTGCAGAATGAGTAAATGAATTCAATAATGTTTAAATGATACTTGGAAATTCACAATTAGCTTTACTAAATAATCCAAATTTTAAATGGAGCTAGCAAGTCCCAGACACCCTATGTTCATGGCCAGAAAGACATCACCTTCATTAACAGGAACTTCTCATAGTCCATCAAAATTTCTTTCCCTTAAAGTGACAGTTGAGTTCTATTAAATAAAAAGTGCCACAGAGCATCCTAGTCTCTGCCACTTATGAAAAGAATGATTCAGCCTGCAGTGACACTGTAAACAAGATTGTAGAATTTGGAAATGAGTCAGTGATGTAACTAGGACTCGCTGGCAGTGGAGAAGGGGCTGGGGCCTCTCAAACATGAGGGTCAAGGATGCATTTCTGGAATTCACGTAGGAATTGGTTTGATTTTTCTTTTTTTTTTCGGAACAGCAGATTAACATTATAAAGGCACTTTGAAATTGGGGAACTGTAAGTGACCACATTTCATGTTAGTGACATTAGAAGAGCCAGCTTAATAATAGATGGTAATGAAATACATCATTACAGGTAGACTGATACGTCAGACAAGGCTTTAAGAACCTGTTACAAAGTAGACCAGACATCAGACAGGAGTTTCAAAATACACTACAAATGCTAAAGGAAGGTATACCTTAATTTTTTCCAAGCTCTACATTTAACTATCACTAAATATGGCAACAAGGCCCCTACTCCTAGTACAAAATAAGCAAATTATTGTAATCAAATAGTTCAAAATTGTTATTTAAAACTGTGTTCTGCTTTGTTCTGTTGCTGTGACAAAATGCCTATCTAATTATAGATTTATTTTGAGTTCTTTTCCTAATTAAAAAAATAACTTATCCTGATAAAAATCGGATTCATAGTAACTTTCAGAAAACTGGAAAGCTTCCTTCCCACTTCAGAGACTACCCCGTGTCTTCCTGTAGTCTTTGTTAGGCTGTGAAAGTGGCATCTGCCTGCTTTGTAAGACATTTCATTTCCTTATTTCCTGATTTCTTACAAGGTCCGTAGAAACAAGCTTTGTCCTCAGTGTCCGTATCGCCTGTGTCGCTCTTAGGGACTCAGGGTGTACCTCTGCCAAATGCGCTGATCTTAGGTGACTCCAGCTAAGGGCACTTGACACGCAGCACCTGAGCATCTTTATTGCAGCTTCCCTCAGGTGCCTTAAGACAGGCCGCCAAGAGAAGTCATTGTCATCATGTCCACGTCACTGCATCCTAGTTTTACGTCAGGTCGTAGAAGAGGACCAGAGAGTGACCTCACACCTGAGCAGGAACTCGCTAGCACTTGTTCTTTAAGCCCGCTGAGCTCACCCCCAAATCATCTTCTCTCCTAAGAAAAATGGGTAGAAGCTTCCGGGTCCTATTGGGTGGGGGTATTCGCTCTTCCTTCTGTGCACACCTGTCCTCTCTACTTGCCTGCCATCCGCTTATTTTATAGACTCACTCGTTGACTTTGAATGGGATAGAGGCAGCAGTTCCTTCCTCTGCACTCTTGGCTTCGTGAGGGAGGAGACAGGCTTTTATTTTTCATCTTGACTTGTGCTTGAGTTCATTAGCATAATAGGTTTGGTGCTAAGTATTTTTCTGCCTTCTCATAACCAGCTTGGAATGAACGCATCAAAATATACTTGTGAATGTCTAATAAATTTATCTAATAAATTACTAATGAATTGCCAGCAAAAATAAGAAAGTAGAAACCAAAATTGTTTGTAAATTTTAATATAGATCTCTTAAGCACCCCCTATACATCTTTCTTTGCCATGTTTATCTCTAAATGGTTTTAGTGTATATGTTACAAATGATTTTTGGAAGTAGATGTTATTGAAGGTCCTACAAGGTAACTATTTCTAGCTTTTTTTATTGTCAGTGGAGATAGAGAAATGTTCTCCTAACTTGAATCTTTGAGACTGAGCTATCTGGAGAAGTAGTAAAATGCTTTCTTCTTACACAGCAATCCCCAAACTATTTGGATTGCTGTTATCACTGTCTGCCTCGTATTTGAGAATGATTTTTGTGTACATTTAGTATGCATTATTCCTTATTCTTTCCCTTATGAGGTAGTGAACCAGCTGTATATTATTTTTGAAAAGAGATAAATGGTTAATTTTATAAACTCTCACATGTAAAAATAGCAGTGAAGTAGCAAAAGTGATTAGATTACTTAAAATACCCATTTTTTTATAATTTTTTTTATTTTCGAGACAGGGTTTCTCCGTAGCTTTTGGTTCCTGTCCTGGAACTAGCTCTTCTAGACCAGGCTGGCCTCGAACTCACAGAGATCCGCCTGCCTCTGCCTCCCGAGTGCTGGGATTAAAGGCGTGCTCCACCACCACCCGGCCTTAAAATACCCATTTTAAAATGACAACAATCTGTAAAATGCCTATAAGTAGAAACAGAAATGTTGTGAGAATTACATGTATTGATTTACATAGGTTGAGCCATCCTTGCATCTCTGGGATAAAGCCAACTTAATCACGGTAGATGATTTTTTTTATGTGTTCTTAGATTCACTTTGCAGTTTGTCTTAGTTAAGGTTTTTATTGTTGTGAAGAGACACCATGACCACAACAACTCTTATAAAGAAAGACATTTAATGGGGACAGTTTCAGAGGTTCAGTCCATTATCATCACGGTGGGACGTGGCAGCATGCAGGTAGACATGGTGCTGGAGAAGCAGCTGAGATTCCTACATCTTACAGGCCACAGGAAGTGGTCTGAGACAATGGGCAGTACCTTGAGCATATACGAGACCTCAAAGCCCATCCCCACAGTGACACCCTTTCTCCAACAGTGTCATAGCTACTCCAATAAAACCACACCTCCTAGTAGTGCCACTTCCTATAAGCTTTTATGGGGGTCAGTTACATTCAGACTACCACATTCTACTCCCTGGCCCCCGTAAGCTTGTAACAGTATCATAATGCATTCAGTCAAACTTTAGAAGTCCCCATAGTCTATCACAGTCTCAACAATGTTTAAAAATCCAAAGTTCAAGGTCTCTTCTGAGATTCATGTAATTTCTTAACTGTAATCCCCTATAAAATCAAAAAACATATCACATACTTCCAACATACAGTGTCAAAAGGATATACATTACCATTCTGAAATGTAGGGAAGGGAGCGTAGCGAGGAGATACTGGACCAAAGCAGGACTGAAAACCAGCCGGGCAAACTCAAAACTTCTCACCTCCTTGTCTGATGTCAAAGTGCTCCTCCGAGCTCCATCTCCTTTCAGCTTTGTTGACTGCAACACAACTTCTTTCTCTTGGGCTGGTTCCATGCCATGTGAGCAGCTCTCCTCGGCGGGTATCCCACAGCTCTGATATTTCCAGCATCTTAGGGTCTCCAAGGTAATCCAGGTTTCAACTTCACAGCTTCACGAAATGACCTCTAGGCCTCTGCTCAGGGACACCCCTGACACGTGCCTGGCCTCAGAGGCGTTCCTTAGTTGTGGAGGCAAATCCCATAGCCCCTTTCTTCTACCCTTAATTCCAGAACCACGTGGCCAAAGCTGCCAAGTTCTGCTGCTTACTAGGGCTTGAACACAGTCCCTCTTTAATTACATCCTCACTGACTTTCTGTTTTCAGTGGTTTCCTTCACTGCCTAGGCTTGGCCGTCATGAAACTGTACACCAGGCTGGCCTCAGACCCAGAGATCTGCCAGCCTCTGCCTTCCCAGTGCTGGGATTAAATTTGTGCACCACACCTGGCTCTAAACTTTTCTTTAGTTTCTTTCCACAAGTTGGAATCTTGGGATCTTGCCCTGAGGTCACTGCTCCCTTTCTTCCACTTCCTAATCTGTTGATCTCCTTGAACACAGGACTTAGTTCCATTCCACTTTCTAGCGCTCCTTTTTTCCTCAAAACTTACTTTTTCTGATTGTTACCACTAATATCCACATGACAGTCTATACTAGACTGTTCGAGAGTTCCTCTGCCGATAGAATTAATCCAAAACTCTTCACTTTAGCCTCAGGCAGACTCTTTGGACAAGGGCAAAAAGCAGCCACATTTTTTTTAAAACCAAAATATCATAAGAATGATCTGTAGGCCACATACTAATATTCTTCTCTGAAACCCCTTCAGCCAGGCTCCCACAGTTCATCAAATCACACTCAACATCATTGTCTCCCATGCTCCTACTAGTATAACCCACTAAGCAGCACTTAAAGCATTATATTGCTTTTCTAATCCACAATCCTAAAGTCCATATTTCTTCAAACAAAAGCATGGCCACTCCTATCAGCAATACTCCAGTCCCTGGTACCAACTTCTGTCTTAGGTAGGGTTTCTTTTGCTGTGAATAGACACCATGGACCTCAGCAACTCTTATGAAGAAAAATATTTAATTGGGTGGCTTTCAGTTTCACAGGTGTAGTCCATTATCATCATGGGGGGACATGGTGGCAGACAAAGAGCTGGTTCAGAAGGAGCTGAGAGTGGAGGAGGAGTTACAACTTGATCCTGCGGGCAACGGGAGGTAAACTGAGACACAGGCGTGTCTTGAACATAGATGATACCCCAAAGTCCGTTCCCACAGTGCCACTCCCTGTGAGCTTATGGGGGCCAATTACATTCGAACTACCACACAAGTGTTTTTTAAAGTTAGATTTATTTTATTTTCTTCTGAGTGTTTTGCCTGTGTGAGTGTATATGTGTGTATACACACACACACACACACATATATGCACCACATGTGTGCAGTGCTTGTGAAAGCCAGGAGAGGGCCTCAGGACCCCTGGAACTGGAGTTTCAGGTGGTGCTGGGAGGCAGGAAGAGCTCTTGACTGCCGAGCTTTCTGTCCAGCTCTGGTTTGCAGGTATTTTATTGATTTTATCTTCATCTCTGTTCATCAATGAGATTGATTTATAGCTTTGTTTTTTTCTTGTGTGTCTATCTGGTTTCACAGTTGGTATTATGCACCCTTCATAAAAGAAATCCAGACTCGGAGAGGAATTATACAAGGTGATATTTATTTTCTTAAATAAACTAGCTTTGACTGTCGTTCATTTTTTTTAAACGCGCAGGGGAAATGAGGTTATCAGGGGATGATTAAGCTTTTTGTGTGATAATTCTCCCCATGACAATATCTCAGAAGTAAAACATAAGCCTCTCTGTAGAGATGGTACTTTTTACATAATTTTATGTGTTAATAGGGACTTATACTTAATGATAGTCTTTTAAAAATTAATGGTAAGTGTGAACTAGGGTATTGCCAATGAAAGGATCCTTAATTAGGAAAAACTCACCTGAGGGCTAGGAAGGTAGAGCTCTTGTTCAGCATATGTGACACACTGGGTTTGATTCCCAGAATGATAAACAAAACAAACAAATAAATGAATAAAAACTACACTTTATATTTTGAGCTGCAGGAAACAACTTATCTCATTACCTAGAGGCTTAGGGGCAGTGCTGGGTAAAGCTGAAAAGCTTAGATGGGAATCATTTTGATTGTGTAGCCAAAACCTAGCGTGGGGGTTTGCACTCCATCCGCTCGCTCACAGCAGGCTGTCCCTGCAAAGGTCTCATTGACCCCCCCCTTAGTTTTTTCTGTGTTGTGCTCAGCGGACCAGGCAGTGACTTAAGAGTTACCCACATGTGGCATTGACTGTCTAGATGATCTTCAGAAACAGTTACAACAAAACAATTTTTAGAACCCTAGTTATGATTTTTAATTAATAGTAATCAGGTAAGAAAGTTTTGCTATGTAACTGGGCTGGAGTTTTGAATCTCCTTGCATTCAATTGATATCACTTATGTATGTCAAGTGACGTTGGTGCCCCTCACACTACCCCCTTCAACAACCCTAGCCATTCTCCTGAGAGAGCAGCCCTGGTCTGTCTAAGGAGCCTCAAGGACTTAGAACTATGGAGGGACAGCTTATAGATAGTGGTATTCCAAACAGTTCAAAGTTAAATGCCCCAAATGTTTAATATCACTGTATCACATGCTTTCCAGAAATGACCATCTAAACTCCACTTTAGTCCGTGACTCTACACACATGCAGTTCAATCTGTTATTCAGTAGGCTCTCTTATTTTCCACAGTTACTGCAAATAATTCACTTTATGGTGGAATTAATTTTTTAAAAAAAGCCTTTTGGAGTATAGGTTGGATACAATTCTCTTAACTTTGTCATATTTCTCTAGCTAATATACTATTTTAAAAATTTATTATTTGTTACTATTATTTGACTTCAGAAGATTTGAATTAGTATGGACATGGAGTTTGTGTCTGATTTATTCTTATTTTTTGATGCTAACTTTCATTGGTTATCAGAACTCCATAAAATACTAGCTTCAATTTGTGTAGGCGGAGTTTTCCTATCCCACAGCTGCTCTCAAATTACCACTCAGAGGCTTAATATTAATTACAGGTGCCCTGTCAATAGCTCAGGCTTATTACTTATTAGCTTGTACAATTGACTGGCTCTGTCACATGGTGGTACCTTTATTAGTACGGCACGTTCATTTCCTGCTCCCTCTGCATCTGGCTAGTGACTCCTCTGACTCTTCCTTCTTTTTCCCATCATTCTCCTAGTTTGGTTGTCCTGCCCGTAATTCCAACCTGGTTACTTTTTATTAAACCAATCCAAGTGGAAATTCTTCACAGTGTACAAAAGGATTACTCCACAGCAAATTCGCATATTCCTAGGGTGATGATTTATCTTTGTACAGAAGCTATGACTTTTAAGTAAACTTACTTAACTTAACCTTCCACACCAGAGTGTCTGCTCTGACTCCAGAGTTCTTTTCTAGTTTGTGTTCTTCATAGAGAAATGTTTGGAAATAAAGTATCTAATCCCTACAATTCTCTGTTAAAATTTAGCATTTTAGATTCTTTGTAAAACTCTACTGGTGTTTTAAGAGAATCTGTTGGGTATTACTGATGCAAAGCATATTCAAAGTGAATTTCTAGTTAGACAATAGCACTCCTTCCATTTATTTCCTGGATTCCAGGGTAGGCCTTTTCCTGAAAATATTGAGAACGAATTCTCTGTTGCTAGGGAAGAAAACAGAAGATTGGTCCCTTCTCTAGTGAAAGAAACATTTCTAATACTTGCCAGTGCATAGGATTGAATTTAACAAAAGCTCGAAAGCAAATACTGCATAGAGCTTATCTCCCCAAGTTGTTTGTAAATTAAATTCTTGATTAGATGTTAGGCAACAAGAGCCGGTTAATGAATGCTTTGCTTCAAGAATCCTTTTGGAAGATGAGTGACCAGCTGCTAATTTGCCTGTTTGTGTTTTTATATACAAATCTGCATAAAAAAAGATATAACTATATAGCAGCCACAATACACATTAGAAGCTTGGCTCTTGTCTGAATCATTGAGATGTTTCGCTGCATTTTTTTGTTTGGCTGGTTTTATTTTGGTGAGTTTTGGTTGTTACTGGACTTTAAAAGTAGAGCTTTGTGGTTTCATGCATGTTAGGCAAGCATTCTACCCCGAAGTTTCATCTGCAGCCTTCACCTAATTTTTGTTTGTATTTTCCTACCTTTTATGAGACTCAGTGACAAATGGGTCATACTGAACCCCAGCAGTCCTGCATGGCAGCCCTAAATTTCCAGTTCGTTTCAGAGTGGTTGTCATATTTTGATGTGCATCTACATCTTCTAGAGTGCTGGTTAAAAATCTCGGTCCTGGGGCTCGTTCTTAAGAGCAATTCAGAAGATGTGGGACACCCCCAGGTCTTGATTTTGAGCAGGTGACCAAGGGGATTCTGATTCTGGTTGTTTACAGCACACCAACGCCCCTGGAGCAGCGATACCCATGGTCAGGACTCTGATAGTCATTTTAGATGTCAGTAGCACATATGAGAAACATAGTTCCTCAGCTGTCCTTAGGATGCCCAGTTTCCTGAAGCTTTCTTTCTCGTCTGGAGTAAATGATAACAGTATGTTCATAGCACTACTTCTTCCTTCTCTGAACTCAAGGATTCTCTTTTTTGTTGTTTTGCTTTGTTTGAGACAAAGTTTTATGCTATAGCCCTGACTGGCCTGGAACTACCTATGTAGATCAGGCAGGCCTCCAATTTACAGAGATCTGGATGCTTCTGTCTGCCTAGTACTGTGGCTTAAAGAAGATTTTTTAAATCCTGTATTATACAAGGGTCCTGGCTTCAACACACTTGAAGTGACTCTCCAGGAGTGGACTAAACAACACTGTCATCAGCTTCACTACTTCACCAGGACAAAAGGAAAGCACTCCAGATCAGATGAAGGAATCAGTGAATACATACAATAGTAGTCTTCCTGGTCTGAACATTACAGTCTTGAAGAAAATGCATTCTCCATCCTTGGCAGTCTGGTGACCGAGTTCCCTTGATTACATGTGAAGCACTTGTTCTGCCAACTTCTTCACCAAGCAGAGTGGTAGATTCTGTTGCTGTTCACACTTTGTAGAAGTTATGAGAGCAGCTTTCATAAACCTTATGACACCATCCACATGTATGAGAATTCCTTTAAAATACAAGCCTTTAATGCCACGCTCTGTGAGCCAGGAGGGACGACTTAAAGATGAGTAAGATCCTAGCGCCTGACCGTAGGGAGCATTGCATTCGGTAGAGCTGTAGACATGTCAGCAATAACCAATAGCATAGACCCAGACTCCAAGCCAGAATGAAGTAAATGCCACATGCCCATTGCCTAAAGGGGAGGAAGCAAAAAGGGCACAAACCTCACTAGATGACCTCACCAAGTAGGTGACTCTAAAACAGACCTTGAGTGGTGAGCAGCCTGTCAAATGCAAAGAAATTGGGCAAAGTTAGCTATGGAGTGTGTTTAATAAAGCTTAAATTTAAGAACATGAAATGAAAGCCTTTTGCCTCCAGAACTAGTTAATGCTTATTCTAGTTATTGAACTAGAGTCCTCAGAAATCGGTTTACTGTAAATTATTTAGCTTCAGAAACATAAGACCAATGGGGTGAACTCAGACATAGTTTACCCACAAAAGTTTTCGTTGAGTGGGCCTTTTGAATTTTGCAGCTTAAAGTTACTCAGGCACCATCTCATACCTGGTGAATCAGGCTCCCTGAGACTGGGGCTGCAGTGAGTCTCAGGGTGTGTCCTGCTCCATCCCTGGCTGTAGCTACAAATACTCCATTCCGCCCCACTACAAATATTCTCCGTTCTGCCTGTCCGCTGGACAGGTTTCTCTTCACCTCCCTGGCCCCTCTCACTAGCTCCTGTAGCCGTTCCTGAAGTAAGCACTCTACGACTTAATAGTAAATACATACATTTTAGCCTATTAGCTTAGGCTTCTTATTAACTAACTCTAACATCTCAACCCATTTCTGTTATTTTGTACTTTACTATGAGGCTCATGGTTTGTTACCTCACATCTTGCTTCTTGGGTGGCTACATGGTGTCTGCCTGACTCTGCCTTCTTTCTCCCTGCATTCAGTTTAGTTTTCCCACCCAGCTCTATTCTTCCCTGTTATAGGCCAAAGTAGCTTCTTTATTAACTAATGGTAATAAAACATATTCATAGCATACAGAGGGGGAATCCCACATCAACTGGTCTTCTGTAAGCCCAAAGGGACTCTCATCTTCCCTAGAATTATTGGTCCATCTGTTTCCCATAAACTGGGGATGTGGAGCAACTTAACAAGCTGATAGTGTTTCTTGATTTTCCTTCAGCCTTTCATGGATGGGTAGAAACCATTTTAGGGTTAATATCCAAAATCTCAATTGTAACTCCCAGTTGCTTAATTCTTCCCAAGCCTGCATTTTAACACTACTGTTAGGTTCACAGAAACAACCTCCTGTCAAGAGAAGTTTCTGTCAATTAAACAGGGTCACTGAGACGTGGCTGCATTGCATAGCATGATGGGCACCATTGGTCTTGTTGGCATTGCCAGTCTGTTTATTTATCATGAAGGTTTCCCAGCAGGTGAGAGCAGTGTCTTGAAGAAGGACGCTTCTCTTATCTGCATAGGGATACCATACAGGTTAGCTGTGGTCCCTCACAATGAACAGCAGGTATTCCCCACACAGCCAACCTTCTTCTCAGTTTACTGAATTGTTTGCATATCTGAGATGTTCCCAGCAGAATTGTATAGTAAGTCCTGAATTGGTCAGTCACATTCCTTGTAGCTTTTTCTGGGACCTGCAAAAAAGAAAAAAATATATTTTCAGTTCATTTCCATAAGCTAGTGTTGACAGGGTCATACAATATATGCATCAAAAATATATTCATTAGAAAATTGGTATTTGCTAATTTTTTTTCTGTCTTAAAAGTCTATATACAAATGATCATGGGACATGTGTTGTCTTTATAGCATTACAGACTAATGGTAAATCCACAGAAAAACTACAGTTGTATGTAAGCTTTGAATAAGAAAACCTTTTAAAATACAATTATTAGCTGGGCGTTGGTGGCGCACGCCTTTAATCCCAGCACTCAGGAGGCAGAGGCAGGCGGATCTCTGTGAGTTCGAGGCCAGCCTGGTCTAGAAGAGCTAGTTCCAGGACAGGAACCAAAAGCTACGGAGAAACCCTGTCTCCAAAAATCCAAAAAAAAAAAAACAATTATTTAAAATGGAACCAAAATTGTCATTGACTTGGGGGCCGCCCCTAAAACACATCTTTCTGTAAGAGGAAGCTTGGCTGTGTCTATCTTGCTAAATGCCACCATAGAAGAGAAGGCTGCTTTCTTTTGCAATGACTCTGGGTGTCGCATCTCACCACTGCTCCCTACAGTTTTCTGCAAACACAACTTCCAGACTGTGCTTGCTGGAACATGCTGCATGCTTGCATGCTGCTCTGCCTTCGCTCATAGTAGTTCTCAGAAACCTTTTCATACTCAGTCTTAACAGCTTCCTATCTACCCCATTCCTTGGATGGGAGCAAATCCAATATTTAAGTGCCTCCCTCCCTTGTCCTTCTGTAGCCTGATGTGGTATGGGAGGTCCTTCTGTTTATGTGTTGCTTTTATTGATTAATGAATAAGGAAACTGCCTTGGCCTATTGATAGGGCAGAGCTTAGATAGGCAGGGAAAGCTTGGCTGAGTGCTGGGAGAAAAAAGGCAGAGTCATGGAGCTGCTAGAGATAGACGTGCTGAAACTTTGCTGGTAGGCCACGACCTCGTGGAGATATACAGATTAATAGAAATGGGTTAAATTAATGTGAGGGTTAGCCAGTAAGAAGCTAGAGCTAATGGGCCAAGCAGTGTTTTAATTAATATAGTTTCTGTGTGGTTATTTCAGTTCTGGGTGGCCTTGGACGAAGAAGTGGGCCCTGTTCTTACACTCATGTACCATGTTGAATTACTTTAGTTAGGTACAACTAAATAGGACCACACTCCAGTGAGACCTGTGGACAGAGGCAAGTTAACCAGCTGATAGCCCAGCACAAGACACACAGGACACTGTGACCTCACCATAGTGTTTAGGGCCTGCCTCCACCTCTGACGTAGCCATCCTCTTCAATGTGGCCCGAGTCCTCTCGTCCTAGCTCCTGCTTCAGCCCCGCACTGACACGGTCTTCCCTGCAGGCTTGAGAACTCAGAATCACATTTAGTTAGTGTCTGTTTGCAACTTATCCTGCTTCCCGACCCAGCCCTGCTCATCTTTGTCCTTTGTCTCATATTCGCTTTTATTTTTCAGTTTGCCGACCCCCTCTCTCTGGGCATCACCATGTTCTCAAACGTCCCCCTCAAAATCTCGGCATATGCCCTTACTCTCTTTCATACTGCATACGAACAGTCAAGTAATACGTGTAAAACCAAATTTTGTGGTGTCATTTTCCATACTTAGCTTTTATTTACTGATTAAATCAAGTCCAGTCCAGTCTGTGGTCTTTTCTAGCCTGCCCAAAACTTGATTTCTCTCTCATTGTAACGGTATTTCCCAGTACTTCCTTCAGGGAGAGCCACCTGAGCTCGGGCACCGTCCCTCAGACACTGTGCACTCTTAGACTTTTACTCTGGATTTACACTCTCTCTCTCTCAGGCTCTCTCAGTTCTTTCTGGACAGGCTCTCTCAGGCTCTCTCAGTTCTTTCTGGACAGATCAAGTCATTGTTCCTGGCCAGGCCCCACCATCGTCATCATGTCACCTGTGAGACTTTCTGTTTGCTTCTTTCTCTAAACCCTCATCGTAGTCGTTGTCTACATGGTGCAACCCTAAGTCTTCACCCTTTGCTTTGCTCTTCATAGTTTGTGTGGAAGATGGTCTACATTGGAACAGTTTAGGAATAAAATCATGCTGTTATAATTTCACTGGGAAAACAAATAAATGAGGACCTGTGGTCATACTTTTGATGTTTGGCATGTAGTCTTCCCAATAAAACTGTAAGTTCCTATGGGCAGAGAGAGAGCATGTTATTTATTACTTTTTATATTCTTTGATGCTTGAAACTATGCCACTTGTATAGAAAATGCCCAGTAAACTCAGGAAGGAAGGAAAGAACCAAGCTGTCAATTTATCTTCACTCAAAGAGTAGTTTTTAAACACAGGCTGGAGAGATGGCTCAGTTGATAGCCTTTGTTCTGCGAGAATGGGTGGAAGAGAAGTGTAGAGGCTAAAAGAAATAATGGCAACAGATCAAATGATGTAATGTTGTAAATCTTATTGATAAAAACATCAAGGTAATCCAAATACAAAACCAAATGTGTTTCCAGTAAGGGCTCTGAAAATACGTGTTACTCTCTGAGAGTGAAGAACGAGCTTCATCATATGCAAGAGAGAGTCTGTTCTCATTTGCACTGCAAAAAGTCATCTTGAAAAGGTAAAATACTGTAAATTTACTGTAGGGTTTAAGTTTGAGTAAATCCACAGTCAGGTTTAACTTGTTACTTCCTGTCTTTTCTATGTCAAAACCTCTTAGTATATTGTTGTACATATCCAGCCGTGTGTTTGCCTTAGTGCTCATCATCACAGCAAACCTCAGAGACAGGGTATCAGATGGAAAAGAGTGGGAACTTGACTGTAAGGCTCAAAATATGAACTCAAAATTTTCCTAAAGCCAATCTCAATTAGAAAAAAAAAAAACAAAAAGGAAAAAAAATTCCACCAAAGAGACCCAGCATCTTTGCTTTAACATCCACTGTGCAGAGATGGGGTGCAGACGTGTGCACATTCGTCTGTCCTGGGGGACAGTGCTTTATTCTTCCAGCCTGGTCACCTCTTCTACAGGAGAGAGAAAGAGACACAGAGAGAGAGACAGAGAGAGAGACAGAGAGAGAGAGAGAGAGAGAGAGAGAGAGAGAGAGAGAGAGAGAGAGTTTTATTGGCATGTGTATATGTACACCGCATGTGTGTCTGGTGCCCCGGCGGTCAGAAGGGTCATTGGATCCACTAGAACTGGAGTTATGGACAGTTGTAAGCTGCCATGTGGGTGAGGAGAAGCTAACCTGGGTCCTCTGCAAGAGCAGCAAGTGCTCAATTGTATCCCCCAGCCCACGTTTGCATTCCGATGGCTGTGATCAGATTTTTCACTGGGTCATACTTACACTGGCAGCTGCGGGTGCCTTCTCCATACTTACTAGCTATGATATAAACTCTGTAACCATGGACTGACTTCTTAAGTTCATTTACCCAGAAACCCTAGCTTTAAGAACTAGGAAAAACTCATTACATTCTCATCCAGACATTTATTTCAAGAGCAGACAAGCATAGGCGAGTTCCATGGTGCAGTGCTCGGGCAGAAAGAGATGGTGGGATGCATCCCATTTTATGCCGCTTGCCTGCCTTTTTGATGATTCTCAATCTTCCAAGTTTTTGTTTTACTTGATATGTAACTTCCTGGTCTGTAAAATAAATGAGTTTTACTAAAGATTTCCAAGGTACTTTTCAAGTAGAGTTCCTATAAATATGTCATTTTGAAACATTTTTCTTTGCTAAAAAAAAGGATTAAACAGTAAATTACATCAAAGCTTGTTGTTATTCTACGTATTAATATTTTGCAAATATTATTCCCTTGAATTCTACCAGATGTATTAAACAAAGGTATGCTGTATCACAGCTTGCCAACAGAAAGTGTTAATCATATTTCCCAATCATTGAGTTATAAATGAGCTCTGTTGTGGCCTTTCTTCACTGGATATAAATTTAAATTAGCTTTGTTTAATTTGAGAGCTCACTGTGGGCGCTTTTCAACCCTTCCTTCCAGACAGAGATGCCAAGGTAGCAAAACACAGCAGAGGCAGGCAAAGGATACGATGTTTCCTCCAGACTCTGTTGGTGTCAGGTCTGAGAATCACTGTGATGAAACAATGTTGTCTCAACCTCACATTTCCCACCAGGTTGGGGGAATGAAAGGGGCATTATGAGCATGCAGGTGTGTTCCTGAGCTCCATTTATGCTTCAGAAACATTACCTTTTCTATGAAAGAGTTTGCCTTGACTGGTCTTTAAAGTCTCCAAGTCAGTAATTCTATGGTTCAGAACTTTTTGTTCAATTCTCAGTAGTAAGCCTATAGAATTAACTCAACATGGCTGGGGATCAATGTTATACATGTCTAAGACTCTTCATACTGGCCACCAGCTTAAATAATAGCCCCATACAGTAGCAGTCAGCTCTGAGTGGTAGGTGGTCTTTGGGACCAACTTTACCATACTGGCCTGCTGACCTTGTACAGCTCACTACATAACTAGTTCTTGCAGCAATCTCAAATAT
The DNA here is from genome assembly GCF_000317375.1 of Microtus ochrogaster. Lineage (NCBI taxonomy): Eukaryota > Metazoa > Chordata > Mammalia > Rodentia > Cricetidae > Microtus > Microtus ochrogaster. The sequence goes on from NC_022018.1 coordinate 22,280,549, forward strand.
ATAATGCAGAGAACATTCTTTTATCATTAAATTCATGATTGCTTACAATGCTGAGTCTCAGTAAAGCCTTAATTTTAGGGTATGTTAGTGTGTGAAGTATACTAAATCATTGCTACCAAATCAAATTTGAAATGAGCTTCTGGACACTGTGATTTGAGACCTATGGCATTTAGGAAAGAAATCCTTCCTTATGGCTGGGAGGTGGCTTAGTGACTTAGCAGGTAAGAGCACTTACTGCTCAAACACGAGGACTTGAGTTTTTATTCTAGCAGCCGCATAAAAAGCTGAGCATGGCTACATGTGCCTATAGCCTCATTGCTGTAGGAGGCTGAATCAAGTGAATGGCTGGAGTTGCTGGCCACCAGCCTAGCCCCAGGGTCAACTCCTTTATTTAAATAAGGAATAAGGCTGAGAGCAATCGAGCAGGGTACCTGTTGTCCTCCACTGGCCTGTGTGTGGTTGCACACAGGCACCTACACCTGCACACACATGAGCACATACACAAAGCCCATAGTACAGATATAAAAGTGAAAATTAATAAAAAGGAAGCCCCTCTTTTAGTTTTTCATACATAGTCTTAGATGAGTGGTATGTCCGTCTTTGCCTCGTGTGTGTCAACAGTGAATGAGAGACATGAGCTCTGCTCTTGTTGAGTTTGCAGTCTAGATGAACAAGAGACATTGTTCCTGGGGGGGAAACCCCTCTGACACAGGAACCCTGGGAGGCCTTATCGGAAGGGCAAGATCGACAATGTATCTCCTGTAGTCCCTTTGAGAAAGCCAAGCAGCTTCCTCACTCCCTCTTAAGAATAGCTTTTGGGGCTCCCTCCAGACCAGTGTGTATGAGGTATGTGACTAGGGGTGGTCAAAAGTAACTTTTCTATGGCAAATCCTAGGAGAAACTTTGATTGTCTCATAGAGTGTCAAGTGCGGCATTTGTCCCCACTAGCACAGTATTGAGACTAAGAGGTAGAACTAATAGTCTTCATCTTGAACGTAGGGAAGGCATTTGCCAAAGTTGGTGTTTCTCTCTGCCTTACCTCTCAGATGTGGAACGGATGTTAAATTTACTGTAGAGTCTCTCTTTACTTCTTAAGAATCAGAATGCTCCTGTATCTTTCATTCTTTTTCTTTACTGTTTCAAAGTAACTTGAAGTTCATGAGTATCTTCTCATTCCTGTTTTTAATTTTACTATGTAACTATGTATCCACACATGGTATTTATTATTCTTAACAAACTGATGGAAACAGATGCATACTTTTGCCACTAGGTTTTATTTCATAAGTCCTGTTTTTAAAATTATATGTTCACAATATTGTTACAATATAGAATATAGAATAATAATGTTACTCTAGATTGTTCATTTCAACTTCAGCCACAGCACAAGAAGCCCTTCCTTTCTACAGTCTTTGAGACTGTGAGGTTGTCTCCCGCCCTCCTCCCCTGCAATGTCCTTGGTCATCTTTTGTCTCCTGGAATTTATAGCTGAGTTTTCCTAAGGGACACACTGGGTAGTGGAATGGCTAACAGGGAACAAGGTTGCCAGCCTCATTGGGCATTATCAAATGGCTCTCACAAGCAGTGTATAAGAAATCCTGCTTGCCCTCGCTTTTACCAATATCTAGTGTTGCCAGACTTTAATTTTCACCCGTCATTGGAAGTTCAGTGACACTTGAGAGGGAGAGTCCCTGATCCCTAAGGCATGGAGCAGCAGTCCCCTTTCTCATTGCTGCCTTTTCTCCTGTGAATTTCTGTGGTTTTCCTGTTCTATCAGGTCACTGTTCTCTCACTGTCTTATCTGATTCTTTTGTAAGCCGCATGTGTTACAAACACTGCCACTCATCTCCCAGCTTGTGAAAGCACTACGCATGCTGCCTTTGTCATATAGAATTTGGGATCAACAGCTAGGTTTCTTTTTCTTTATGCTTTGTGTTTCCAAATGACCACTTTTGAGAAATCTCCTTTGCTTATACAATCTAATACTATTCTCTTATTTTTTCCCCCAGTAAGCTTTTAGAGATTTTTTTTAGATGTTTGTGTGTATGTGTGTGCATGTCCATGTGTGTGTTCACATGTATCTCAGTTAGTACAGTGCTTGCATAGTGTGCACACACGCTGGGGTTGATCTCTAGTGCCAAACAAAACTGCACGTAATGGTGCGTGCTTGGAACCGCAGCACTTGAGGAGGTAGAAGAGGAGAGTAGGTCTACAGTCATCCTTGACCACATGGTGGGTTTAAGGCCATCTTGGGATATGAGTGCTCTTTGCACAGAATTTACACGCACTTTTCTTCTGTCTTTGTTCTGAGAATCTATTTCGTCCTCACTATCAATCAAACAGTGTTCTAGTTAGCTTCATATTAGATGAAGGATGACTTTTCTCAAAGTAACTAGAAGGTGTTTCAATGTCTTCTAGGATCGGTTGCTGGGAGTCTGCTCTCAGCCTGTCTGTGACTTTTTTGTAGACAGTTTCTGTCCGGTCTAGCTGCTTTCAAGATGTCTCTGCTGTTTTTTTGTTGTTTTTTTTTTGTTGTTGTTGTTGTTTGGTTTTTCGAGACAGGGTTTCTCTGTGGCTTTGGAGCCTGTCCTAGAACTAGCTCTGTAGACCAGGCTGGTCTCGAACTCACAGAGATCCGCCTGCCTCTGCCTCCCGAGTGCTGGGATTAAAGGTGTGCGCCACCATCGACCGGCCAAGATGTCTCTGCTGTTGATGTTGTTTAGTTTCTTTACTCCAGGTTTAGGTATATATTTGTTTTTATTATTAATCTGCTTGATAGTTATGCTTCTTGAAACCCAGAGTTTATGATTCATCAAATATGGATGTTTTAATTTATTTTTTATTTTCTTTGTTCTCTCATTTCCCTCCTTCTGAAACATCTGTTTTTGTTGGACCTTTTTGTTCTTTTCTGTATCTTAATTTGTCTGTTGTCTATCTCTTCAACGCCGTGTTACAATCAGTGCTTGCCTGCTCTGTGCTGTCTCAGTATTAATTTTTGATTAACCTTATCTTTGATTTTTTAAGTTTATATTTATTTATTAGAGAGAGAAAGTGTGTGTGAGAGAGACAGAGACAGAGGACAGTTTGTGAAGTTGATTCTATTTTGTTCCAGAGATCAGACTCAGGTCATCAGGCTTGTACAGCAAGTCCTTTAACTGACTGATTCATCTTGTTGGCCCCATTCTGAATTCTTTTTTAATTTTAACTACTTCATCTTTTTTTAAAGACTTTATTTATTATGTATAGTTTTCTGATTGCATGTACACCTGCAGGCCAGAAGAGGGCACCAGACCTCATTACAGATGGTTGTGAGCCATCATGTAGTTGCTGGGAATTGATCTCAGGACCTTTGGAAGAACAGTCAGTGCTCTTAACCTCTGAGCCATTTCTCCAGCCCCCTACTTCATCTTTTTAATTTAAGTTATATTTTATTATTTTCATAATTGACGTGTGTGTGTATGTGTGTGTGTGTGTGTGTGTGTGTGTGTGTGTGTGTGTGTGTGTGTGAGATCTGAACACACCAATGCATGTGTTCAGATCAGAGGACAACTTACAGAAGTTGGGGACTCTCTCCACCATAAGGAGTCTAACTCAGGTTATCAGCCCTGTCAGCAAGCTCCTTTACTGTCTGAGCCACTTCACTGGCCAGGCCTTGCTCTTTTCTTGCTGAATGAAGTCCTTCCTTCAACATCTTAAACAAATTCCCTTACTATTCCTTGTCTTAAGTTAGTGGGAGTCTAATTCTGATTTCTTGCATCTGGCTTCAGTCAAATTGTTTCCTGTATGCTTCATTGTTTAAGAATAATTTATGTGTAGTGGGTGCTTCCCCTCCCTCTCTCCCCTTTCTCCGTGACATGGATTGCAAAAGTTCTTTTCAAAGTGACTCTTCTCTTCCCTTCTCTTCCTTTTGTCTGGACCCAGGGATACCAACAGCCATGCTTATACACATCCATAATGTCAGTATAACCTCAAACCCCAGACTTCTTTAAGGTGTAATCCAAGCATTTAAAATTTACAAAAGAAAATTCTCTCTTCAAAGGCTAGCTGGAGCTCACCTTTTACTTCCCACTACTGTCTTCACAGCTTCATGCAGAGGCTGGTTTCTTGCTCTTACTCCCAGGACCTAATTTTCTTCTCCCTCATCAGTGTGAAACCTGAGCTTCCATGGTTATTGAGACTGCAGCCACCTGGAAGAGCTTCAGTGTGTGTCTTCACCTCCGTGCATAACGTTCCCAGTGTCTGAAATATCCACCCATCCATCCATCCATCCATCCATCCATCCATCCACCCATCCATCCATCCATCCACCCATCCAAACTTTTCCACAATTTGTTTTATTCTTTGTCAATTTCATACATGTATATAATGTACCTTGATCATGTCCAACCCCAATCGCCTCTCCTACCTTCATCCCACCCCCACCCTATCCCACACGGTGCCTGCATGCTCATGGGTGTTGGGTCATCTACTGAAGCTTTGGCAACCTACACTACTCCATCAGCCATCTACTGACAGTAGATCCTCAGCTAGAGATGGGGCCTCACAAGCCTCCCCCCACCCCCGCATCCGTGATGGAATGTTTACTGGCTAGATCTTACGCAGGTAACCAAAGCTGTTTTGGGCTCACAAGTGGATTGGTCATGTCATGTCCAAAGGAGAGCATTTCCTAGCACTTCTCATGCCCCAGCTTTCCTGTGGTTCTGCTTGAGCCTTGCGGGGTTGGATATATATGTCCCATCTCGGGCCGAGCACTCAGCTGTCACTTACTGTTGCACTATAATCAGTTATTCGTCTCTGCATCGACTGCTTTTGTCTTTCTTGAGCACCTACTTTTTCCCTAAGGAAAAGCTTAGCCAACACTTCATACAAAAGCTTTCCCCAGATGCTTGCTCTACAGCCTGAGCATGGAAAAATGCCCCCTTCTCTCTGATCTTGTATAGGTTTTGTTGTATTAGTTTGATCTCTGCTGTGTTATTTTGTTTTTGTTGGACACTGAGTCTCACTCTGTAGTTCAGCCTGGCTTTGAACTTTCACTCCCTCTGCCTAACTCTTAGGAGTGCTAGGATTAGGCATGCACCGCCATGCCCAGCCCTCTACTGTTCTTGACCTCTTATTTGCCTTAATCTTCCACTTCACTGCACTCTTTGAGAACAAGAGGTCATTTATTCATTAGCACCCAGTATATCCTGATACATTGTGGGTATTGGATAATTATTTCCTGAATGAGCCCATGTTATTTTTATAATAAGGCCACATGGTGTCAAGATGCGAGATAAAAAGCATCACCCTGTTTGTGCACAGGGTCAAACAGCATCATTCACTTTTTAATGGCCCTAACGAGCAACAAACAGGTGAGAGAAACCGTAGCTAAAGCAGTCACGTCTCAAAAGCTCTTTAGTGTCTCATACTGTGCTTCTAAGATGTGTGAGTGCACAGAGACCAGTGATGAGAAAGATAGTTGGGGCATCTGGCAGTCCGGTGGCATTAGAGTATGTGCTCTGACATAAGTGGTGGTACATGAAGACTCCGGCTTTCCTCCAGCCTATGGGAAACAGTCTTCACGGAGGCACTTGGTTTGGAGTGGGGACAAGCCACCTAGGCCTGGCCTGCAAGCTTGCATAGTGTATCCTGGATTCCCTGCGCCTCCATAACTTTGCTTCTCTCTGCACATCTTTCTTCTTTTTTCTCTTTGTCAGCTGGGTTCTTCCTCTTGCCTCCCCCATCCCCACCCCAGCTCTGGTTTTCTATCTGATATAGCAGGGCTTTTCCGCTCTGCATGCCATGATTTCATTATCCTTAACCACTATTGTGAGGGAGGGTCCAGCTCTCACCCTCTGAGATAGTGTTGGGCTTTTGCTTTCCTGGACATTTCAGCACATCATCAGGTCTCAGAGTTCAAAACTCCATACATCTGCCCCCCCCCCCATAGGGCAGTTCCCATGCGTGTTTATTCTCATTTACTCAACTGGTCATCAGCATTCATCTTCAACATGGAAATATCACTTAATCATTGCTCTATTCCTGTTTAGGATCTGACCATTTTTCTCTTACAGTACCTCTATACTCACGTACAAAATCAAAGATTAAAAACCTAATAACTTCTATGGGGAACAATCCTTTCTGGCTGTGCCATCTCAAATCAGTCGTTTAACTTGCCCAGACATGGATCTTGTCATCTATAATTAAGATCACGATACCCACCCTACTGGCTATTGTGAAGAGTAAATGAGCTACATAAACTGCTTAGCACGTGGATGCTAAAGTAATAGCTTAAAGAGAACAGAGAAGGATGTGAGAAGGATATAGGGGTCTTGAACATCAATGCCCAAGGGTCACTCTGCTTTTGAACACCCTTCTCTACAAGTGGTCCCCAGTTGGGATCCTACTACAAAGGCTTAGGGAATTTGGCATCAAACAAAGACCCACTTTCCACATCTTCATGCAAACCTTAGTTCCCACTTGAGTTATAACTGAGTCATTGTAGCTGAAAGTGTGTTGTCATTGCTGGCTAGGATTCTTAAATAAACCACAGAGAGATTGAATCTCAACAAATCCCCCACTCCTTAGGGTGTCTGCATGGCACAGTGGCGTCCTTTCAAAAACCATGCTCTGTTCTTCCAGAACAGAAAAGATCCAGGAAAGTAGCGCCTTGAACCTGATTTGGGGGGGCATGGCCAGTTTGCCCTGTTGGTGTGTCAGACACGCTCATTGTACCAAGTACCGAGCTCATTGACGATTATATTAAAAGCTGCATTCCTGGGGAAGGATCTGTTCAGCCACCACAAGCTTATTCATTATTTATAAACAATTAAAGGGCATGGTTCAAATGAATGCAAGCATCTGGGAAAGTCATTATTCATGTACAGATCTACTCAAGCATTTGTCATTCCCCTGGTGACTTAACATACTCTCTGTGCCTTGGGACCTCAAATTATATTAAGCAAAGTAGATACTTAAACTCTTTTATTTAGTTTAATCGTTGGTCTCATTCCACTTGTTCAGATTATTTGGGCTCGTTTAAAATTAGCCCTCCTGTCTCCTCGATGTATTAAAATAGGAAGGAGGGAAATTTCTTTTTAGAACCTATTGCATTCTGAGGATGAATGCAAATTATCCTACTATGATTCTTAATGACCCGCTATTAACGTAGTAGGAAACCCAGTGCACTAATGCAATGCCACTTTTCACATCATTACTCCTAATGGAACTGTTACCAGGATAATAGCTTGACCTTTAGCTATAGATTCTGATAGCAAAATATATTCTGCTTACTCTATACCTCTGTTCACACAGCATATCAACTGTTTTCACACCAGTGCAATGGCATCTTTCGGCCTTGTTCTAAGGTCTCGTCTGCGATTGTTATGGAGAGAATAGAATTTCATCTTCAATAGGTAAATTCTAGTTAAAAGTCCTTTTGAAGTTTGGATGTAATCCATGAATCAGAATGTCAATAATGTGCCTGGTGGAAGTATTTGTTTGTGTAGGCATTTTTTTGAGAAGCCTGCGCTTTGCCTTCAAAGGTCTTAGTCACAGGCCCAGGGGATGGTGATTTTTTTTCTATTGAAAGCAGAAAAGTTTTAACTGAAAGAAGAAAAAAATATAAGCAGAAGCTTCTACCTTTTGAAGTGAGTGAAGGGATGCTGCGCTCAAGGGTGGATTGTAAAGGTCTGAACTGCAGCCCCTCTCGGCATGAGAGCGAGCACTCTTCAGCCCTCCCTGTGGTTCTTCTAAACACCGCTGCTGGCACACGTGGAGCCGCTCGGCATTGGCATAACTTGGGACTACTTTGTTATTTTGGAACTACAACTTGCTAATGTGTGATAATTTGAGCACAAGCATTTCACAATCTAAGAAAAGAGGTTACTATGGAAATTAATTGTATATATAGCATTATAAGTGGAAAGATGTTTACCTCATAAGAGGCTATTCAGTCATTTTTGTAGTATGCTTTTTCTTTTTTTTTTTTTGGTTTTTCGAGACAGGGTTTCTCTGTGGTTTTGGAGCCTGTCCTGGAACTAGCTCTTGTAGACCAGGCTGGTCTCGAACTCACAGAGATCCGCCTGCCTCTGCCTCCCAAGTGCTGGGATTAAAGGCGTGCGCCACCACCGCCCGGCTTGTAGTATGCTTTTTCATATAAGTGAATAGAACGCTAGATACAAATACATTGTTCTTTAAATTTTCTTTATTAAAACAAACTTCAAACACCTTTTGACAGTTTGCAGTCAGTAAATGTTATTGTGAGCATTTGGTGTGATAAAATCTTTTTTATTTAAATGTTTGACTGATTAAGACTCCCTGCTCATTCAGATAGACCATTTTCTAATTAGTCTGTATTTAGAGCTCCTGTTGTTTGCTAACATTAGAAACTAGACTAGAAACTCCAATGATTCGTTCACCACATGTTTCTTGAGTTTCTTCACTGTACTGGGTGCTTTGAGGGAGACAAAGAAATGTAGGACCTGGCCAGGTGGTGGTGGCACACACCTTTAATCCCAGAACTCGGGAAGCAGAGGCAGGTGGATCTCTGTGAGTTCGAGACCAGTCTGGTCTACAAGAGCTAGTGCGCCAGGACAGGCTCCAAAGCTACAAGAAAAACCCTGTCTCGAAAAAAACAAAAAAAAAAAGACAAAAAGAAAGACAGACAGAAAGAAAGAAAGGAAAGAAAGAAAGAAAGAAAGAAAGAAAGGAAGAAAGAAAGAAAGAAAGAAGAAAGAAAGAGAAAAAGAAGGAAGGAGGGGAAGGGAAGGAAAGAGGGAAGGAAGGAAGGAAAGAAATGAAGGACCTGGTGCAGGAAGTTGAGAACCCCTCTGTGCCCAGGAATGTGACCTGTTTCCTCCGCTGCTGCTGCTGCTCTCCTTTGCCCTACAGAACCCACAGCAGGTCTCCTGGTGCATGCTGCCCTGCTCCTTGGTTTTGCTTCCTGACCATCTTCCCGCTCCCCGCTCATGAAGACTGCCGTGGACCTTTCCATTGAGGCTCTTAGGAGATCTGTACGTCTCCCTCCAACAACTTGCTGTTGTCCAGTGTGACTCGCTCCCCTGTGCACATGAAACATGGTGTCAGGACCTCAGCAGTCCTACCTACCTTCTTCTGCTGCTTGCTAGCCCACCTCACCCGACATACCCTAGCATCCTTCCACACTGCTCCGCTGTTTTATACCCCAGCATCCCGGAGTCTGTCTGCCAGCCCCCCTCTCTGGTGTCATTTTCCTAACATCTTCAAGTGCTTTAAGTCTCTGTTCTGCTGCTGAAACTGTTCCGCTAATCCTAACCCCAGGCCATCCCTTCAACCTGATACCCCTAGTAGACTGCACCCCATTCACTGCTTAGCACCTTAGCGCTTGTCCTCAGTTGTCAACAATTCCAAACTTCCCCACACTCTTCCTCTCCATGGCACCTCAGCACTGAACTCGAGGAGTCCCTGGAGCCTAGAGCCTTGCATCTGGAGCCGCCCCTTATCAACACATCTCTTCCTCTGGTTTTCCGTCTTGTTTGAAGGTAGCCCCTCTGCCTCAGTTCTCTGTCCCACCACCCCTCATTCCTCCGAATACTTGAATCGTCCCCCCCTTTGTCCCATGTCCTGTTTTCACCTACCATGCTGCCTTCCTTTCCTCCCTGACCCTCTGAGCCCAGGCATTTCAAGAGGGATGTTGGTGGCTACTCCCTTGATGGCTCTCAGCAGACACTTGCCAAGCCACTGGCTCCCTAATGCTCTGGAGCCACTTGGCTGTTCTTCCTGAGCCCCTTAGCTTTGCAGCCATCTGGCCTTCTGTGTGGGCTTCTCTGCCTCCATCCTCTATCCCTAAGCCCTGCGTTCTCCACCACTGTGCTCAGCCAGGTGCCCTCCCCTCTGTGTGTTCTCTCAGCAGTTTTTCTGCTCATACACAGTGGCTCTTCGTGTTCAGTGAGTTCAGCATTCACAGATTTAAACAATCAGGGATTGAACATACACAAGGGAAAAAAAACAACATGTCATACACACACACACGCATACACACCACCTTTGATGTTGGCAGCATAGCCCACTGGTAAAGTACATGCTTTAAACATGTAGGCTTTTGCCAGGCAGTGGTGGTGCACACCTTTAATCCCAGCCTTGGGGAGGCAGAAGAGGATGGATCTCTGAGTTCAAGGTCAGCCTGGTTTTCAGAGAGAGCTGTGTAGACTTTTTCCTGTGGTTATCCCTAAATAACACAACAATACAACTTACTTAGTATTGACATTGTATTAGTTATCATCGAGTAATCTAAATTGATTTGAAGTGTATGATGATGGCATAGGTGATGCATCATTCATGAGGTTATCTCAGGGAACTAATCCCTACAGACTCAGAGGCAGCAGTGTCCCAGCCTTTTTCCCTATACCGTTCTGTCTAGCCTTCTTCTGGCCGCATCATGTGGGCCCCACAAGTGTCCACCCAAAGTCTGTGGTGTTTTGCCTTTACCTCTCCTTCCTTTCTGTGGCGACTGTATCATCTGTTTCGCCACAGAGTGTCAGTTGCCTGCCCTGGACCTGGAAGCTTGGTTAACTGAGACAAGTATTAGTTTCCAAAAGGGAATCCCTCTCCTCGTGGCCTGCAGATCCACCCATGACAGTCATCTTTCCTGCACAACTGGACTGCTTGCATCTGAGTCCACACACAGGGCTTTTTCCCTCTTTCTGCTATTTCCTTAGGACTCGATTTTAGAAGTAACATTACTGATCAGGAGTGTAACCATTTTATGAATCTCATTATATTTTATTCTTATTTCCCATGAAAAAAAATCCCAGTTTTATATGAATAGTAAAGTTTGAGTGGAGCAGGTCACCACAATTGTGCTGCTATCAAATACAATCTTCTTGACCTTGTTTTTCTAACTCAGGTATACAATGTGAACTTTTCAGTTCTTTGATTTTCATATTAGTTAAACATTTTCCCTAGTATTTTATACTTCAAATACACTATTGATCTATGGGACAATTGAACTTGCTCTTTTATTTGAGTGAATTCTTTCAAGATATTGAACATTCTCAGGCATATATAATGTGGCCAGGTTTTGTGGCTCTTTTAAAATGTTTGTTTTTCATTGAATGGGAATTTCAATTTTGTATAGTTAAATCTGTCAATATTTTCCTGTGTCTTTTCTCTTTGAAAGAGACCTTTAGCACACTGAAATTAGCAACATTTTAAATATCACAAAGGCAGTGTGCTGGGACGGCTTACTGACCTCACAGGCAGCCAGTGAAAAGGCGGGTGGATTGGTGCTCAGGAACAGAGCCAGGCAGAATTGTGAACTCACACCTCACATGTGGTCACACCCTGTGGCTTTCCTGGGCCCCGTGTCCCGCCTCTCTTTTGTCCTGCTCTGTGACTCTCTATTGTATGTTAGTACTTAGTAGGGTCTTTGCTCACATCTGCTGCAGTGTGCAGGGTGTTGATTCTTACCTAGACTGAGTCTTACAATTTCAGTAAGATGCACAGCAGAATCATTTACATTGAAAGCTGAGTTCGTTCTTTCTTTCTTTCTTTCTTTCTTTCTTTCTTTCTTTTTTCAATTTTTTTCAAGACAGGGTTTCTCTGTAGCTTTGGAGCCTGTCCTGTAACTAGCTCATGTAGGCCAGGCTGGCCTCAAACTCCCAGAGATCCGCCTGCCTCTGCCTCCCAAGTGCTGGGATTAAAGGCGTGCGCCACCACCACCTGGCGAGTGCTGAGTTCTTAAGGATCAGAGTGAGAACGTCTCTGTAATGTCACCTTTGATTATGAATTGACAACACAGACGAAGTCATTTCACACATTTGCTCGATTCTGTTATGAGTGGACCTGGCAGAGCACTATGAAGCATTTTCCTTTCTGCCCGTCAGACACAAGCACACACAGAGCGGTTTCCCCACAACCTGCTCAGTGTTTCCAGCCAGTTTCATGTTGAAGCACAAACCGTCATGTGTAGCCAGCGCTCAGCTGCTTGCCACCTTTACCCAAAGAGCACAGTGCCACTGCAGATATGCCCATGGGGCTGTCATCTGTAGAAGTTCACTTTAGGACTGAGAGGAGGCTTGTCGTTGAGCGCATGCTTGCCATGTGCGTGTTCCTAGGTTAGATTCCCAGCACCAGAAAAGGAACAGCAAAAGACATAGATGTGCTTTCTCTGTGGGCCACCTTGCTGCTTTGTTCTACATCCGTTTGTTGTTGTTAAGGTATGTAGTACAATCTCGTGTTTTCTTTCAGTCTTCACAGAGAAGTACTGTACTGCGAACCATGTGGATAAACTTCCTGGCCCAAGAGACTGGGTACAGATTCTACAGGACCAAATCAAACTGGCCAGAAGAAGGTTAAAAAGAGGCTCAGGTATGAATACGCTGTAGAAGTCACCGTGAAAGTGCTTTGTTGAGCTCTCTGCCGTTAGAAGCAAAGCGCCTTCTCTCTAGGGCGTTGCGGTAGCCTTTGTCTCTGGAAGGACGTTTTCTATGGAATGTGCTCTGGTTTTGAAAGTTGTCTTAAGATTGAATAGTAGAAATTATGTCATCCATTTGCTTTTAATAGTACAAGAGGAAAGGATCGCTACGCACACCTGTAGTCTAACGTGTCTCACGTGTAGGTAGTCTTCTGTGGTTCGCTTTTATCTGACTATTGATTTCTGTTTGTTTATACCTGCCTAATTGCTCAAAGTCTAAAGGGGGCAGGAGCAGCAGGCTGATGCACGCCTTTAATTCCAGCACTTGAGATAGAGACAGATCTCAGTGAGTTTAAGGCTAGCCTGGTCTACAAAGTAGGTTCCAGGACAACCTGTTCTACATAGTGAGTTCCAGGACAGCCAGGGTGACGTGGAGAGACCCTGTTTCAAAAATCCAAAAAAAGCAAAAGTCATCCGGTCAGAAACACCACATCAAGTTGGAAGGAATTTAAGGTGTGTGTATGTGTTTCTGTGTATGCGTGCGTGCGTGCATGTGGGCGTGTTTAAAACTTGAGAGTTAGCTTGGCAGTTATTTTTCTAGGCAAAGATAATACCAGTTAAATTGTGACTATATAGATTTGGTCATCAAAGTCTCAGCCTCGAGAATCTACCATCTTGCCAGTTATAAATCCCTTTGGGGTCAATTTTCTCCTGTCATTCGAGAATAGTTATCTCTACTAGATCACAAATCTCTAGGTCTTATTTCTAAATTTCATGTAAATTAGTATATCTGTTATAAAAAAAAATATGGAGATTCCTCAAAAACAATAAAAAATAGGGCCTCAGGGAGATAGCTCTGTTGGTAATGTGTTTACCTTGAAAGCACTAGGAGTTAAATTCCCAGAATCCATGTAAGAAAATAAATAAATATAAAGCATGTCCTTGTAATCTCTGCGCTGTATCTGTAGGGCAGGCTGGGAAACCATCTTAGCACACTTGATGAGTTCCAAGCCAGTGAGAGACTGGTTTTTTTCTAGTCAAAATATGAAATCCTGAAGAATACTGCCATTTTCTCTCTGAAGGTACCAATATTTATGCCGTTCCCTCCAGACCCATGGGGCAGCAGTGTCCCTGGACTCTGTCCTCAGGACTCCTCATGTCGCTGTATGACCACCTCTGACAATCCCCCTAATTCTGCTCTATTGGCACCTCTCTCATTCCGTTCTCCATTCCGGCTGTTATACTTCCTCCCTGTCTCCTTTCTTCTCTCATCCACCCCCCAAGATTCAGTCTCATTTCTCGCAACTATCTGGAAAATAGGAAATTAACTTCTACTAACATGACTTTCACTCGCTCGAGTACTTCAGTGTCCTCTGCTCCTTCCCTAAGTTACATCACAGAAGCCCCCTCTGCTGTATGACCTTATACCCTCTCCCACTCCTGGAAGGGTTAAGGTAGGAATAAAGAGGAAAAAGCAAACTCAGAGTTGAAAGATCCATGTGACCCATTAGGCTTACCCAGTGTTAGTCCTGACTGAGAGCAGTGATGTGTCAACTCAGTGTTTTAGGCAAGGTAGGTCTCAAGCCTTAGACCTGAGTGGTTCCTGTGCCAGGTTGGCTTGTGTTTCCTAGATGCTGCCTTAAATGGCTCAGCTGATGGATATGTAAGGACTTCCATCCATATACTTGGTCATCTGAAAGGAGAAGTTGTTGGCCCAAAATACAAAGACTCCAGAGAGTCAGAATTGAAAGAGATATAAACACGTCATGAGGAAGAGATATAAATCTAGCATCAACAAGCTAAAGCAAAGACAGAGGTGTGGTGATCCACGAGTCAGCCCCCTTACTACTTCTCCCAGATGTGCACCGACTTTGAACTACCCCAGGCAGGCCAACAGATACCTGCACATGTGGCTGCCGCCTTCCTATTTCCTTGGCACCGGTGGATCTGACAGGAAACTGTGAGAATTGTGTCAGTCCTTGAGGTTTTAAGGAGAAGGAACTGTGTGGCCCCAGACTAGTGATGCTCCTAGTTATAACACTACAGGGACAGCCTGGAAAAGGACAGGGCTTCCATGTACCAGGGCCTGCTCCTCTGGAGGAAAGAGAGTCCTGTAGGACCTAAACTTTTAAGTTTCTAAGAGACTCTTTCAAGGTAGAAGTCATAGAAAGTCAGGCTACTGGAGGAGATCTTCATAACGGAAAAGAGAGACACAGCCTTGCAAGGCCACAAGACGAAAATAGTTTAAATATCACTTTTCTAAGCTTCCACCATGTTACCTGCACGGGCTTTGCCATCACTGCCACAGAATGCATGGCAAAGGCAGTGGTTCATGGTTTGACGAGATGTAGATCACCTTGATGAGAACGGCGACTCTGATGGCAGGAACACAGAACTGGGACTCCTCATCTCAGATCTCTGCGAAACCAGGCCCAGGCTCTAGCCCATCGCTACCGCCAGTCACCTACTTCTCCAGCCAGGCCTCCTAAAGATTCCACAGCCTCTCAAAAGCCCTACCGGCTAGGATCAAGTATTCAGACACAGGAGGCCAATCCTGGGCAGGGGACTGCAGACCTTAATCCTTCTGTTGATGTTGAGTCTAGGGTCAAGGGTCCTGGTCTCTCTTACCATTTCCCTCCTCACTCCAGCACACACACATTTGCACACAGAAGGGACGTGCCTCTGCCTTCCCCTCCATCCTTACTCCAAACTGGGCAGTGACTATTTCTTAAGCATGCCAGCATTTCTGTTGACAATTTGCATCCTAAATGTTTACACCCACACCTCTTTCTCCAGAAAGACGCCCACTGTTGTCCCCTTTCCTGGGGAAGTCCTTCACTGCTTAGCCCAGGAGACTGGCGTGACAGCAGACATTAGGGTGTGACTTTTGATCAGCAGGTTTGAGCACATTCTCCACTGGACAACTGTAATGTGTTGAGTAGACTATTGTAACCACCAAGGAAGGTGCCCTAAGAAAGAACATACAGGTCAAGCTAGAGCAAAAGGATGGCACCCAGCCATGGCAGACAGAGTTTGTCTCTGTGTGTGAAACACTGGTACGCTGCCTTCTCAATAGCTCAAAGCTGAGACTCCAGCAAACAGAAATGAGAGCCACTTGCCTTTCCTGAATGAGGCCAGGATCTATAATGTCACAGGCTCTGGGGCTTTTCATCTTGATTATTTTCCATCAAAATGATAATGCAGTGTGTTAAAGGTATTCCACCACCACCTCCACAGTCTTGTTTATCATCCTTGGCTCCGTTCCTAGAACTAGGTCCAGACTCTGACTGGACACAGCTAATCAGCTCACCACTTAGGGAAACCTGCCCTGACTGTAGGAGAAAGCCGTGTTCCACACATTGGAAAGGTCGTTATGCAAATCCAAACAAATTCATTTGGGGCTCTCATCACATGTAATAATTTTTTTCTATAACTAGAATTCCATTCCTGGTGTGGATTTTTATCATTTTTATTAGATTACTTCTTCAGAACTGAAATCACAATTTATTGTTTGTGTTAGATCCAGAAGTAAAGCTGTCACTGCTACTAAATTTTTATTGGACTTGCTCAGTGTTTTCCAAATTTTACAACTTGATCATCGCCAGAGAAGAGAGGCTGAGAGCTTGTTGTTACTGACGGGTGTTATAATTAACATCCGGATGTTCTTCACCATGACACTTGCCCTACACATGCAGCCAGCATATACGAACTTAGATAGTTTACATATATTTGGGTTATATGTTCTGACAAAATACATAGTTTACATATGTCAGAATATATAACCTAAATATACATAAACTATGTTTGTTCTATCCTGACAGAAGCACATGACCATGTAGGTCCACATATAAAAAGTATATGTTGGGCTGGAGAGATGGCTCACTGGTTAAGAGCACTGGCTGCTCTTCCAAAGGTCCTGAGTTCAGTTCCCAGCAACTACATCATGGCTCACAAAAAATATGGGTAGGAGCTGCAGAGATGACTCAGCAATTAAGACCATCGCTGTTTTTCCAGAGCACCAGCACCTACCTAGTGGCTCACAACAGGCCATAACTCCAATTCCAGGAGATCCAGTCCCCTCTTCTGACCTTCACAGGCCCCAGTAAGGGTAGCTGAGTTACAAAGGGAAGGGTCGCCTCAGACCCAAACTAGTTTTTGTTAACACTAAATAAAAAGCAGACATGTATAAGGTAGAAGAAATTACTAAAATATAAAATGAACTAGAATTTGAAGATTTTTAAAAATTAGCATATAAGATCACATGGGATATATGTGTATTATTAATAGCAAGAGCTTGAGAGTCCAGACTCAAAGCCCGTTCTTATCTTGGCACTGTGACTTACTAGCCATAATTTCATTTCTCCAGCTCTGATTCCTAGTGTATTAAACCAAGCATAGTATCAGACATACCCAGAAGACCTTCTATCAGTCAGATGACAAATTGCACACAAAGTGCTCAATAAAAAGTATTTAGTGAGTGGTGGTGGCCATTTATTATTACTGAAGAATTTCAGCCCTGGTAATAAGACAATTGCCATGTAAGCCATCTGCCTTTCAGATTCATTGAAACCGGTCAGAAGGAAGTGGTGACTTTTAAATATAAAAGCCGTGCATTCGCTGTTTTTTAATATATAAAGTTCTTTTCAAAGTCATAAGAACCAAGCTAAGGAAATAGATCCATAGGGAAAGCATTTGCCGCACACACAGGAAACGGGGTTTGGCTCCCCAGCACCTTATAATGCAGCCAGGTGTACTGGTGTGCATCTGTAACCCCAGCCCTCGGATGCTGGTAGAGACAGGCAGATCCCCGGGCTCACAGACTGGCCAGTCTAGCTGAAACTGCAGGTTCAGTTGGAGGACATATCCCAGAAAATAATGTAGAGAATGATAGATGAAGACCCCTGACAAGGACCTGCTACCTCCGTGTGTGCATACACGTACGTGGGCGTGTGCAAGGGCATGTATGCACATGTGTGCACGTACACAGAGTCCAACCAGAGTACCTAATGCCTTTTATCTAGAGAATTTTAGTACATCTTACAGGTTTCCTGTAAATCACCTTCCCCGACTCTGTCCTGCCATTTATCTTTTTGTCGTACTATTAACGCTTATCAACATCATTTGTAATAGTCTCTATTCCAATCAAAATTGGCTGGGACTTTTCCATCTCTTCTGTTTTCTTTCTGTGCTGAGTCACATGGGCCAGCAGACACTGATGCCAGATCTACCCACCTAAGAACAGGATATTCAAGGCTAAACTAGAGGCAGAAAGCTTGGAACATTTCTGATTGTGTCTGTCCCTGGTCATGTTTAAAGCACCAACGGCAAAAATGAGAATATAGCATTGTGTTGGTTTTTCCACCATCTCCACACTGCAAGGTGGAGCAAAAGGCTAGCAAGGCATACAAGTGCAGGCAGCAGGAACTTCGGGTGGGGAAAGGATGCCACCAGGATTATCCCAGTAGCCATATGTGAATGTTTCCTCTGTCCCTAGCATGTTAGGGGAGGCTCACTCCCTTGAGTTACCAGGAGACTTATGAACAGCCTCTTTTTACATTTAGTAGGTGTGTGTGTGTGTGTGTGTGTGTGTCTGTGTCTGAAGGATCAGGCTTTGCAGAACCATTAAGGAGACTGAAACACATCAGAAGAGTAAGGTTTGCATTTAAAATCACAAAAGAGAGGAATCTTTTGGGGAAAAAAAAAAGTATGTATTTTCTGTCCGTGGTTTCCTTCCTGACTAAATGGATCCGGGAGTTAGACCAGCAGCTCCGGAGCCAGGCCTCTCCAAAGGAAAGTTCATTCTAAGGATTTCCAGTACGAGTGGCTCAGGGTGCGGATGGGGCAGGGTGTGAGAAGTACAGTTCTATAGCCAGAAGTGACTTATGTGCGTCAGGGTGTGGCTGAGCAGTCTATCCCACTGCTGGGAGAGATTTAAGCTCATGAAAATAAGACAAAATGAAATCACCTTTGACTGACAAAATGAGGTCAAGAGAGTTTTCAAGTTTTAATACAGGAAGGTTGACTTCCTGTCATAATCATCCAAAAGAAATCGTGTTTAAATAATGATGCTAAACCTGAAATGTGAACCAAGTGAAGGGAACGGAGAAAGAAAGATGAGAGCCACTGTGTACACTGGAGTCTCTTTAATTGTGTTCCTGTATCCAGCAAAATGAATGTGCTCCCACAACTAATGAGATTTGTGTTTTATGTTTGTAACCAGCAGAGGCAGCTGACGGTGATGAAAAACTGGACGGCATTTCTCTACCACCTACAGGTAAGACACATTTACATTTCATCACCCGCTGCAAGGAAACATTTGCATTGAAAATGCTTTCACCATTAGGGATGCAGGTGCTTGAGCAAGCTGCTTCTGTAATAGACCCGGGCCCTCACACTCCCCGGTTTCTTGGGGGGCCTAGGTTCAGAGCTGTTTTTACATTGGCTATGAAAAGAAACATTTTCTCTCACACCCTATTTCATATTCATAAAAATCTCAGAAGTGCAAATCCTTAGAAGTTAGAATCGCAACATGCTGCTTCACCGAGCCTTTAGACATTAAAAGACACTTTTCATATAAACGACATTTGGCTTTAACCCAGGATTGTCAACTTTGTGTGACCAAATTCAGGCCCATCTTGTCTTACTCCATCAAAAGGCCTTTGAGAGCCTGGCGGTGGTGGCGCACGCCTTTAATCCCAGCACTCGGGAGGCAGAGGCAGGCGGATCT
Organism: Microtus ochrogaster; assembly: GCF_000317375.1. Taxonomy (NCBI): domain Eukaryota; kingdom Metazoa; phylum Chordata; class Mammalia; order Rodentia; family Cricetidae; genus Microtus; species Microtus ochrogaster. The sequence continues at coordinate 22,299,646 of NC_022018.1, forward strand.
CTGGGAGTTCGAGGCCAGCCTGGTCTACAAGAGCTAGTTCCAGGACAGGAACCAAGAGCTACGGAGAAACCCTGTCTCGAAAAATAAAAAAAAAAAAAAAGGCCTTTGAGAGGCATGCGCCAGCACTCTTAGTGATCGTGTGTTTTTAAGTGTGATTGAATAAGCCAGCCCACCAGTGTGAAACACACTCCTGGTGTCAGATCAGCAAATGAGGTGGAACACTGAAGTATCCTCTGCACAACTGTGTTCAGCTGTGGGCTTGATTGTGACCTCATCACAAGACTCGGTGTCATGCCTCTGATCCTGACCTCTGCCTGTGTATGAGCTCACACCCGAGAGGAGAGGAACAGGTGGCTGCTCAGTGAGCCATGTGTCAAACAACTTACCCCTCACTTGGTCTCAGGACTCCCTCCCTATTGGCTGCTCTTCAGAGATTCTCTGAAGATTCCATCCATAAAATCCAGACAGTCCAAAGAAACCTTGAACTACAAAAGCTCAAATCAGTGGAGCTTTGGAATTTTGTTTTGTTTTGTTTTGTTTCTTGTTTTTTCCCTGATCTGGGGCAGTGAGACTTGAATTAAATTGAAAAAATATGAATGGAGTATGCAGTATGTTTGCAGAAACTCTTGGTAGAGTCCCTAGTGGTCACATGGCCTAGATAACACACATCTCGGCGTTGTCATCAAAGAGAAGCTCCTAGGTAAACTTAGAGCCATGTAAATTATACCTTGCTTCTCTCCTTGAGCAGCCAAGTAACAGATCAATGGACAAGTGAAGGAAATGAGCCACCGTAGTACACAGAACATCTGCATATATCCAGTTCTTGTCATCTATAGTCGTTATGTTATGTTGTCTGTGTTTCCATACTTGTGAGTCAAGAGAGCTGAATGTGGGCTCTCTAGAGTTTGTTACCATCCTCTGAATAGCAGGACAACTCATAATGACAATACCTTTACCATCTTTGACCCATTCCCAGCAGATGAAGGAAATACTAATCAGAATGATGACATATGGTCTTGGGGAAGTCATACTTTTCTAGTTGACCCCTGGGCATCTGCGGCAGCTCTCTTCTGCTTCATGTCGTCTTCGGATGACCTGGTGGACTTTTGCTGTACTATTTGAAGACTGTGCCTCTTGCAGATGCACCTTTACATTTAACTATCTAAAGACTGAGCAGAGACATTTCAAGGGAAACGGCTGCCCAGGGATGCTAAAAGAGTTTTCCAGGACTGACAAACTGCAAAGGAATCTGAACATGAAAAGAACTTGGGAACTCATCTCGACCTATCCCTCCTTTGTATCCATCCCTTGTATTTTCCAGGGGAAAAAGCCTGAAACCCAAAAAACATTAAATGACATTCCCAAGATCTCACAGCTGGTGATGGCATGGCTGGCCCAGCCCCCTCAGTCCCAGTCATTATAGCATAGGGCTTTCTTATACCTGAGCCAAAGACAGCTTTTCTCTGTTTCTAAAGACCCTAAGAGACGATGGACGTGCAGTCCCCTTAGGGTGCCATTTCAGTGGCGCTCTCTTCACATTTACCATGTTTGGTATCAGTCTACCCAAAGTTCACTCCGGTTTAAACTCATTTCTTCAATTCCTTTCTTAAATTCTGCCTGCTTTGGGGTAATAAAGAAGAAAGTAGACTATTGCTAGCTGCAGACACAAACTTCTCAACAGCATGGTCTATCGTTTTTTTTAAAGTATTTCATTTTGGAAAAGGGGGAAAGAGGTCACAGATTGGTTCTCAATTTTTGATTATCAAATAATCTTGATAGCACGCTTCATGGTTGCCTTCTAAAGTAAAATCCCCAGCCTGACCGGCTCTTGGGTTGCCGTGTTGTTGCACATCACCCTTCCACATTGCTCTGACCCGGCCATGTAAAGCCGTGAACCCCATGTCTTGTGCACATAGTTGCAGTGACTCAGCCGCACTCAGCAGAATTGTGCAAAGAGCATGATTCGAACCACATCTCCAGCTCCTCATTTGTCTGAACTGACAAAAGTTGATCCTTTGTAAAGATTCAATGGTGCTTTTATTACTTTAAATGTCTTTTTGTTCCTTTAAATTTTGCATCAGGGAGAGACGAGGGAAGATCTCTGTGCCGCTGTGAACCTGAAAAAATCAGGGTAGAATTGCAGACAGTCATATGGCATTTGTTTCTCCCTACTACAGTTAAGCCTCAAAATGGGTCTCATGTAGCCTAGGCTTTGGCTACATCTCTTGCCCCACCTCCTGAGTTTTGGATCCATAGGCGTGGACTACCAGACCCTGCTGAGGTGTGCGACCTGTTCAGTGAGCTGTGTGAGCCGCAGTCAGCACCATCCCTGGTCTGCTGCACAGGTCCGGCATAGATGTGGAGGGAGCGTTCGATCAGGAACTGCTCTCAGAATCTGGGAACAGTTCACATTTAAAGAAAAAAATGTGTACAATCAAATCAAAGTAATTCCTTTGCAGTTTGAAGATGGAGCCTCTGGAGTTAATACTGTTTTCAGGTAAATCATATTTAGCTGTTTTTCTATTGCTGGACAATACATCACTAATGGTTATATATATATATATACACACACACACACACACACACACACACACACACACACATGGGCTTTCTCATTTTAAGAAAAATCACCAAAAATTCCTAATTCTTGGAATTATTCATTTAGCAAGACTAAGGCTTATGCTTAGTGACTTAAAGAACAGCACAGGTGTATACCCCACCCACAAACCCTTCAGTTGACTTTGCCCTTACCTGACCCTGGCCATGTGATAAAATGTACAGCTGTGCTTTGGAGAAACAGCCTCTCTCATTGTCTTGTCTCTGTTGTAGGTAATATATTTGTCACCAGGAGAGAGACCACGGAGGATCTGGATCCAGGCTCCATTGCCTAGACCTGCATTTTAGCATACTCTTCTTCCGTTTCCTCAAAGGTTCACGGAGCAGTTGAGGTTCCTGCAGTGTGGGTGTTCTGTGGTGGCTTGTCCTGTCTGAATCATTTCTTTGTAACATGTGGTATCACAACTCCAATTTGGCATCATATTTTCTTCAAAGAAATCATGCTTAGAATTGTTACCGTTCAAAAGTCCAGCGTGTGTGACCTGTCATAAAGAAGCAGTTCTCTTCCTGGTTTTATTCATTCATAATCTCTGTGTGAATACACAGTCTTCTTAAACGTATTTATTTTATTGTAAATTGCTTAGCTGCATGCAGAGGAGACCACTCTCTAGGACTGACAGAAGTTACAAAGTAGCAGCGCTAACTAACCCTTCAGCCTAGAGAAGGGGAGGTAGTTCCGGGAGATGGGGTGGCTCTGGCCTGGTCTGCGAAGTCACTTATGACCCCAGTCATAGTGACCTGAAACAGTCCTTCCGAACTGGAGTACAAATGATGACGTCATCTATGCATCAGTCATAGAACCCGAAACAGTTGTTCCTAACTGGAGTACATGATGTATGGATTCTTAGGAAATAAAGCACTTTTACGTAATTATGATGATGCAGTAACAAAAAACTTAACTCAGCACAACCAGACATCTGCTTAGGAGCCATCAAGCTTTTAAACATGGTTTAAACTGAGCAGCTTCGACCCTGTTTTCATATTCCTCCTATAGTTTATCTGGTCCCTCATACACCTGCCTTTTACTTTATGTAAAACTAAATATGAAAAAAAATCTGGGTTTATTTTAAAGAAATCTTTGCAGTATGGATATTGGCTTTACCTCCACGTGTTTCACTAATGAAATAATGCATTGAAATCAACATGTTTAGAGAACCTTGCGGCAAACCTTATTTATCATGTAAAGCAAATTAATTGCCTTGAATCTTGGGCACTTGACACAGAAGGCCAAAAATTGCCATAAAAAAGAAAGTAACAGTAGATGTACCAAACCCCAGGGATTAAAAACTGCCATGACAATAGCTTAGCCTTTTGCCTAGTGTTCCTGTCAACCACAGTTAGAGCCAACAGTTAGTGCTGCTGGGACTGCCTCGCCCTCTGCTCTGCCTGAGAGAACTGAGAAGTAGGTAAGGGGTTGCCTGGGAGCGGGTTTCCCTTCATGGCCAGCTGGACATAGAACCTGGACATCCAGTGTACCGTGTCACTTCCTACTGTAAGGACAGGAGGGCTAGGGCAGCACTCCCCCGAGACCGGCTGCTCAGTGAGGCGATCTGTGACATCCCTGGAATGTGACGACATGTGCTCTTAGGTGTTGCTCGTGGAGTCCTCTAGCAACTAGACGGCAACATCTCACGTGTGAACCTTTCTGTCTCTTCCTTTGGAGACTACGGATGGCTTGGAAATTATCCCCATCGACCCTTTCAGTTGCCGTTCTGTCCCCAGCCAGCCCTGATCCTTTTGTTTTACTGAGTGTTCTGATGAGCTGCAGATAAGCCAGGGCTTTCGTTTAATTGCAGCAGGTCCTGAAAAAAAGTCTTCTGCCTCCTAGAATGAAGTCCTCCTCAAGGGAACAGAAAGGCTGAATTAGTGCCCTTCACTCTATTAAATGGTGATGGATTTGTTTTTAGTACAGGGGGACCATATACTTATACTGTAGGCCTGTTCAGTACGCACTATAAACCTTCCAAAAGCACTTCCTTCCAAGCCTCGGCAGCTTGGAGTCTTCAATACTTGAGGAGGGTGGGAATCTTTCAGCTCGCAGACAGGCTCCGTGGATTCATAAAGTGGAAAGGCGGATCAGAACTGCAACAGTGAAATCATATTTTGTAAGTTTAAATTGTATTTGTGTTAACTTACTGTGACTACTGTTCGGCTTTGTTCAGAAACCCTTTTTATAGGCTTTCTTAGCAAAAAAAAAAAAAAGTCCATATCTATGGATGTGTCTCAATCTTGTGTACATATGTTTTATTAATATGTAAATATTCAGATTTTTAAATTACTATGTTCTTTTAAAAAGAATTCAATGTAAAGCTAGTTGTGAAAATGGTGTGTAACACTGTGTTGTGATATCAACTCCCAAGACGCCCTTTATGTCCATTCTGGAAAAATACAATAAATTACTTTAATTGAATGCATACGTGTCTTGCTTGCATCCCAGCCTTCTGTGTTCATGAAGTCTGTGCTGTTCATTAATTAAAGGGTATTTATGAATATTCTGATGCTTTTTTCTCAGGAATTCTGCCTCTGTGGAAAATTATGTTTACAAATAAAGCAAAGGGATTTCCAGCAGAGTGAGTGTCTGTAGACGCTGGAGTCGCAGCTCTGTCTGGCAGTGGATCAATAGCTACAGCAGGTCCCACAGAAACACTCGGGCATTAAGTGCTGAGATGCTCGAAGCCTAATTTTAAATGAATTAGGTAGCCTTATAATCTTTACTTAAAAGGTTAAGCCCTGCTTCTATGGAAACAACACACCAGAAGGCCAAATCAATCTTTTCTGATGTAAAGTGGCTGCTGAGGCCTAGGGTGCTGTTCTCTCCTTTCAGCACAGTGGGGCGCTGTGCCTCACTTGGTGCTGGCCCCCTGTGTTCCCAAGTGCATATTCAATCCCCTGCTCAGAGCTTGTGACACTCCCAGGCTGGAGTAGGCCGCCACTGGGGATTTACTTCAGGATCTGTTCCAACATGAGGGGTTTGAGCTTTTAGGACTGTAGTGGTAGCCTTGTGGCACAAGGAGTAGCTGTTGCTTAAGAACGCTGCCGGACCAGACAAAAGGAGGCAGCAGAAGAAGCTGTTTGCAAAAGGACATCTGCAGTCAACATAAATCTTCACACTCTTTTTCTTCCTATTTGAAGCCGGGAGCCTGCCACAAGTCATCCCATCCTGACATACACCCTCTCCTTTGTGAGCTCCTTGCATCCCTGAAAATGTTTGTTGAAGGATCCATGTGACGCCTTAGTGCCCAGGGCCACTGGGATGTACTGCTCTCCTAGGCTGGCAAGGCCTGGTGTTGTAGCAGGGGGGCCTCCAGTGGCCTCTCTCATCTGATGTGACCAGGGAGTGTCCACAGTAGGGGGATCCACCAGAGGGGGAAGCCCAACAAGGGCTTCAATTGTCTTCCTCCCGTGTCCCAGCCTTAGCAAGTGATGGACTGGTTCCGGGAGCTTATTGGCCGGCTGCACCTGCATTCCTCTCCACCATGTGACCAACACAACTAGGTCAGCCCCTGTGATGGCTTCCAGCTGACCAGGTTGAGGTGCACCAAACTGTACCTGTCTCCTTCCCTCTCAGGACATTAAGACATCAGGTCAGCCACTGGAACAGTTTATATAAAGGCCCTGGTTACTACCTTACACTGATCCATTTGAGTGAAGTAGGAATCAGTCCACTGTGGGGAGAGCTATGGAGAGAGAAAAGAAACACAAAGCAAACCCAGCCACATGCAGGCACAAGAGGGGAAACAAAAAGTGGTGAGCTTGACTTGGAGGATGGAGGGGGTGCTGGCAGGACTTGGAGGATGGAGGGAGGTGCTCCTGGGCTTGGAGGATGGAGGGGGTGCTGGCAGGGCTTGGAGGATGGAGGGGGTGCTGGCAGGACTTGGAGGATGGAGGGAGGTGCTCCTGGGCTTGGAGGATGGAGGGAGGTGCTGGCAGGGCTTGGAGGATGGAGGGGGTGCTGGCAGGGCTTGGAGGATGG
>NC_022018.1:22306539-22316798 GCF_000317375.1 Microtus ochrogaster
CTGGGCTTGGAGGATGGAGGAGGTGCTCCTGGGCTTGGAGGATGGAGGGAGGTGCTGGCTGGACTTGGAGGATGGAGGGGGGTGGTGGCTGAGGTGTCTTTTGTAGAAACCACAGGCCGCAGTGGTTCAGAGGACAGTGAGTATGGTCTAGATTCTAGACAAATGGACTCAGTGTGTTATCTAAAAGGGGGCAGGGGGCTGGGAGGGGATGGAAAGGTAGGGACAAATCTGAAGGGGTGGGTGAATATAGTCAAACGACACTGTACAAAATTCTCAGAATTAATAAAAGGTAGTTTTTAAAGATGCCCTTATTCAGTACTCACTCAAACCACGTTACCAGATGGGACATACAGCAGATCCCTGTGGGGAACAGCTACATTCCAGGCCTGTTTGTCTTCGTAAACAGTTTTACCAGAAAGGACAAACTTTAAACCTGCAAGCTTTGTCCCAAAGTAGAAGCAATTACAATCTGTAGCACCATTCATTTCTCTCAGTTCATCTCGTAGCTAATCGTGTCAAGGGCTATCTACTCACAAGTAGCCACCAAGCTCCACCTAATCAGATTTTACCCAGGATGCTTAATGCTCTCTGCAGTCACTCATGTACACGTGGTTATCAAAGTTCTGCTGGAATCTGGGCCTTGTGATGTCAGGGGAGCTCAGCTATAGGACCATTAAGATGTCTGGCCCTCTGAAAACATCTGTAGTCAACTTTCCCAGGAAGAGTGACCTGGCTAAGAACCTCCCTTGCAACCCTGTCATCGTGCCTGCAGCAGACTGTGTCTCCTGGTGCATTGCTCATCTTTCCCTTGCTTTGACAAAATGCTTGCGATAAATCAACTTGGAAGTTATTTTGGCTCACGGTTTCAGATGCTTAACAGATCCCACATTGTTGTGGCTTGTGTTGATGCAGAGGATCATGGGAGAGAATGATCATGGCTGCTCACCTCCTAGTAGCCAGGAAGCAGGAAAGGGGGAGGGACTTTTAGAAGGCATCCATACTCTCAGTGACCTTCTTCTTCTACCTAGGCCCTGCCTCTGACCAACCCATCCATCTGTAAACTCATCAGTGGAGACATAGTCAGCTCTCAGTGACCCCCACCTCTGAAAACTGCCCTGAGGTCCAAGCTTAGATTCCAAATCCCAGCCCTACCCCAGTACCGCCCATTATGAAAGCAGCTCCCCTCTCAACAAACCAAGTGTTGAACCTTTAATCAGAGAACCAAGAGGAACCAGACCACTGGCGACATGCTGTGCTGGCCCCTGTGCAGGAAGGCCGGGCAGGCAGAGACTGACCTAGCACTACACTGTCCATCCTTTCTCTTTTTTCTTCTTTTTTTGGGGGGTTTCTTGAGACAGGGTTTCCCTGGAACTCACTTTATAGACCAGGCTGGCCTCGAACTCACTGACATCTGCCTGCCTCTGCCTCCCGAGTGCTGGGATCAAAGGTGTGTGCCACCACTGCCCAGCCTGTCCATCTTTTTTCATCCTGTAGTTTAGATCACGTGGGCTACTCTGTCACCCACCTACTGCTTTCATAAACAGTGGCAAAATTGTGACAATTGGTGGCCAAAAAGACACTGGCCATGTTTGATGAGGATTTCACAACACAGGCTTTCAAGCAAAGCTCTGTGTGTACACAGATCAACTCCTATTTTTGTAACTCAAAGTATATGAAATTCAGCATTCCCCAAACAGCAATATATACAGATATTTATTAATTACATATGAATATGTTTAGTGCTTATTTTGTTATTAGTGAATGATAGTTAAAGGCCGGACAGTGGTGACGCATGCCTTTAATCCCAGCACTCAGGAGGCAGAAACAGGAGGATCTCTGTGAGTTTGAGACCAGCCTGATCTATAAGAGCTAGTTCCAGGACAGGCTCCAAAGCTACAGAGAAACCCTGTCTGGAAAAGAAAAAAAAAAAGAATGATAATTAAAAGTCCAGGGAATGTTCTAAAAACAGGATCCAGATGATGTAACACTCAGTACATTTACATATAACTGGTAGCCCAAATTACATTGATGTTCAGAGGTCCTTTTCTTTCTTTTACTTGATATCATTTAGATCTGTTCATTGAGAAGTTAGACATTTTAAATCATAAAATTTGGAGCTAGAGAGATGGGTCAGAGGTTAAGGACACTGACTGTTTGTCTAGTAGTCCCAACTCCAAGCACCCACATGGTGGCTCAAACCCTTTGGAAACTCAGTTCCAGGGGATCTGATGACTTCCAGCCTCCTCGGGTACCAGGTGTACAAGCAGTACACAGATATGCATGCAGGCAAGAAACCCATACAGACAGATAAAATTAAATTTTACAGCCTACATTTAAGACTAATATACTTCAGGTCATTCCTTTTAACTGCCCCTCCAGAGGTGCAGCTGATGCTGGTGTGGACCGGCTTCTGACGAGCTCTCCTCCTTCCTGCTGGGTGAACTCTCCTACTCAGGGTTGAGACAGATTCAAAACGGTGGAGGGCCCTTGGTGTGAATATGAAGTGAAAATCAATTTTACGGGGGAAATGGAGCATCCTAAATTGTTACAACTAAGGACTGATGCCAATTGCATATTTTGTTAGGAAAACTGCTTTCTGCCCTAGCCTAGCACGAGAGGGAAGAGGCTGTTATAATAGAGGGCACTCACCCGGTGTCAGAGCAAATTAAATATCATCCCAAGGCAGTGTATTTCTAACCACCTGGTAAGGAAAATCAGAAGTCTTGCAATTAAGGAGCGCTGGACTGGCCCCGCCCCACCCTGGTTGTGAATGGTCACGCCGCACCATCCTGGTCACACTGCACCATCCCGATGGGGAAGCTCTTCGCCTCATGTGGCCATACCCACTCCCTCCTTTCCTGCCCTTCCCCATGCCCCCTGTGAAATGGCCCAGCAATTGTGAAAGCTTTGGCTCTGCTTGGTAGAGAGGCAGAGTAGTGGTCAAGAGGAGTGTGTGTACTGTCCGGGTTTGTCCCCCTACCCCGTTAATGTCAGTTTCTGAGGCAGTTCCTGTGCCTTCCTCCAGGGAAACCGGCTGGCCAGTCTTGAGTGTGACCATACTATAAATGTTGGACAGACTCCTGTATATGGGCTGCAGACTGTAACACACAGACTGTAACACACACCATGATTGTGCCGTTACAGCTACCTCTTGTGATAATACAGAGTTTTAGACAATGAAAATCCAAAAAACTTTAGGAACAGAAAGCAGAGGATTGTAGAGTAGACAAAATTAGTCTGAAAAACTATTGACTTATGCAGGTGAAGAGCCTAATAAATTGTAAGACTGTGAGAGATTTCCACTACCTTCAGTTAGCCGGTTTGTAAACCTACTGAAACGGAAACTTCAGTCACCATATGAAAATAGACAGACATTGGCTGGGAAGGTGACTCGATCATTACAGTGTTTCTATAAAAGCAGGAAGGCCTGGGTTTTACCTCCAGGATTCATGTTTAACAACAACAAAAAAATTAATTTAACAAACTGAGCAGGATGATGTGTGCTTGTAATCCTAGCCCTGGGAGGCAGAGACAGGATGAGGATGATCCCTAGCCTCACCCATGTGACGAGCCCCAGGCCAGTGCAAAACCTTGTCTCAAACAAGGTAAGACAGCATCTGAGAAAACATCTGTCCTCGGGCTTACACGTGTGCACGTGCGCGCAAACACACACACACACACACACACACACGCACACGGATAGTGTGGGGGAAGACAGACAAAAGACCAAACCTATTCTATATAAACACACTAAAGGGGCACAACAATCAGCATGACATGTAAGCTGCTATCACAAGCCCCAACCCTAGAAAAATGTAGCATTACTGAGACAGGTTTTCCTCTCTGACTTGTGACAGCCCAATGCTGGATGTGGTAGTCAGTACCTCTCTGGTCCCTAAGGGGCATCCAGAAACACAGTTTGGTCCATTTTGTTTCTGTCACCCTTTTAGAGATACCCATGTGTGCATCCTCGAAGCCGGCTCCCATGCGTTTGAGAAGAGAGAAAGGTTTGCAAAGAGGAAGCGACTGCTTTGGGAAAATCTCCCTCTAGGGCTCGTAGGTTTCACCTGGGCTTACAACTCCTGAGCTGGAACTTGATCATAGGGCTACTCCGAGCACCAAAGGCACACTGCCTCAAACTAGGTGGTTCTGGTAATACAAGAAGAGTTACTACCTGGAATAGTATTCATGTCACCAATGTCATTTTAACTGGTGGGAAGAGGATAGTGTTGAGTCTAACTGACAAAGTCATTTGTGAAAAATAAGGTTAAACACATAAAAGACCAACTCAAATAAAAAAGTTGAAACTATAAAGCTCTTAGAGAAAAATATAGACATATATATTCATACTTTGGGGGTCAAGTAACAGTTGCTTACATATGATGCCAAAATCACAAATGGCAAAGGTCAAATAAGTAAGTCGGGCATCATAGGAACAAATGCTATGGAGAATATCAAGAATCTGAAAGAAAACTCACAGGATGGGGTGGGGAGAGGGCTCGGTGGGTTAAAGCACTTGTGTAGGTGTGAGGGTTGAAGTTTTTCAGAAGTCACCTGAAAGCCAGGCATGTGTGGTGGCCTGACCATGACCTCAGCCAGCCACTAGGAGGCTGCCATTGTTGAGTTCTGGGGCAAGCTGGCTGGTGAGAGGTAACCAAATTGGCAAGCTGCAGGCTCTGCAAGAGTCCTGCCTCAATAAGTAAGTCCCTTGGGGCCCAACTGAGGTAGATATTTGATGGAAAAAACAAAAGGAAAAATGTAGCAAGCTTTCTTGTCTGACTATCTGTGGACCACCAGTCTGCAAAGAATGACCTGGAGACTTGTTATTAATTATGAAAGCTTGGCCTTAGCTTAGGCTTGCCTCAACTGGCTCTCATATTTTTTAACCTATCTTCTGCCACATGGCGTTACCTCTTTTCCATCTTGTACCTCCCGTCTCCTCTCAGCATCTGGCTGGCGACTCTGCCTCTTTTCTTTCCAATCCCCTCCCTCTCCGGAAGTCCCACCTACCCTCTTCCTGCCTAGCTATTGCTCATTCAGCTCTTTATTAAACCAATCAGAGGACCCCTTGGCAAAGACACATCTTCAGAGTGTAAACAAATACTCTGCAACAGAAAGAAAACTCACAAAATGAAGGAATATATTTGCAAATCATGTCATAGAAAAGCCTTGTATTCAGACTATGCAAATAACTTTTGCAACTCAAAAATTGGAGAAAAAAAAACAACTAATTTAAAATGGGCAAGATTTTTGAACAGTCTTCCCCAGAAGAGCTGTACAGGGGGGCAAGCTGGCCAATAAGTATGTGAACAGATGGTCACCATCATTGGTCATCAGAGAAATGGAAGCCAAAATCACAATGAGCTCCTTCTTCACAAAGATTGGGTTGTTTATAATCAGCAAAATGAAATTAACAAGCATTAGTAAGACTGGAGAAACTGGAGCCCTCCTCTGAAACTGCTGTGGAGTAGGTAAAGAGGTGCAAGCATTGGGAAGCATTTTGAAGTTTCTCAAACACTTAGTAACCATATAACCCAACGTTAGTTATCTATACAAGAGAATGTAAACATATGGCCACACAAAGACCTGAGCCCAGATGTGTTTGGCAACATTATTCACTGTACTGGCTACTTTTATGTCAACTTGACACAAGCCAGAGTCCTCAGAGAGAAAGGAGCCTCAGCTGAGGAAATACCTCCATGAGATCCTGCTGTTCCCAAGCCTGTAGGGCATTTGTCTTAATTAGTGATTGATTAGGAGAATCCAGCCCCCATAGTAGGTGATGCTACCTCTAGTCAAGTAGTCCTGAGTTCTATAAGAAAGAAGGCTGAGCAAATCATTAGGAGCAAGCCAATAAGCAGCACCCCTCCCTGGCCTCTGCATCAGCTCCTGTCCCCAGGTTTCTGCCCTGCTTGAGTTCCTGTCCTGACTTCTTTTGATGATGAACAGTGATGTTGAAGCATAAGTTGAATAAACCCTTCCCTCCCCAAGTTGCTTAGGTCAAGGTGTTCATCACAGCAATAGGAACCCTAACTGAGATGTTCCACAAAAGCTGAAAACTAGAAACAATTCAAATGCCTGTCCATTGGTGAAAATGACACCAAGTGTATATCCCTGCCTTTAAATATTAATTTGATGATGAAAAGCAATGAAGTGGTGATCGTGCTAACACAGATGAACCCTGAGAACACTGTGTTAAGTTTAAACAACCAGACACATAAAACCACACACTGTGTAAGCGCAATTATTTAAAGTCACCAGGACAGACGAGTCCAGAGAGGCACACAGCATCTGAGGTTGCCTAGAGCTGAAAGAAGAAGCAACTCTGGAGGGAACTGCCTTTGGGGCGGATGAAGATGTCTGAAATTAAATAACAGTGATCATTGAACTGTAAGGATCTCTAGAACACTAAATTGAAGCTGTAAGAGCCTAAGTCTCATGATGTCTTAATTATCTCTCAATAAGGCTGTTGGAAATAAAATAATGTCAAGTTCTTCTCCCATTGTGTTAGTTTATCCCAAATGTTTCAAGAATTTAAGTAAAAGCCATAAGATTATGTTTAAAATGTCAGAATTAATATTTCCACAAGCTAAGGGGGGATTTGAAAACATGACATAATAGAAATTACCAAGTAAAAGTTCATTCTTTTTTTCAATACCAGTTTTAAGTCATGTATCGAAAAGTTTGCCAAATTAAATAGTAAATTATAAAATGAGAAAAATATTTGCAAGATAAAATTTGTAATGAAAACTTAAATATGTACATATTCCACTCATAAATCAAATGGTTAATAAACCAAAAAATGTATAATTAGCTGGACAGACTGGCACACACCTATAATCCTAGGACATGGGAAGCTGAGACAGGAGGGTCACTTTCAATACCAAGCTGAGCAATATAATAAAACCACGTCTCAAAAATAAAACAATTAAATGGCAAGGTCAAGGATGGAGAATGGCTCCGTGGTTAAGGGCACTTGCTGCTCTTGCAGAGGACCCAAGTTCAATTCCAGATACCCACATGACAGTTCATAACAGTCTGTAACTACAATTCCAAGAGATCTGATGCCCTCTTCTGACGTCCATGGGCACCAGACGTGCACATGGCACACAAGGATACATACGAGCAAAACAAAAAGATGAATACAAATTTTAATGATAAAATTAACTCAAATTTTAAAGGTTTATTTTATTTTTAATCACGTGTATATGTGTCTCTGTATAGGGATATTCACATGTGAGTGCAGGTACCTGTAGGTGTGTGTGTGTGTGTGTGTGTGTGTGTGTGTGTGTGTGCAGATCTGGTGGCTAGAGAAGGACAGTGGGCGTCTTCTTCTAATGCTCTCCACCTTATTTTTGAGACAGGGTCCCTTACCCAATTCAAAACTTGCAGTTTCTGGTAGTCTGACTGCCCAGCGAGCTCCCAGGATCCGCCTGTCTCTACACCTCAATGAGGTACAGGCATGCTTAGACATCTCAGCTTTTACATGTGTCCCAGGGATTTGAACTTGAGTCCCCCTGCTTTTACAGCAAGCATCTGACCCATGCAACCATTTCCCCAGCCCCTATATGGTTTATACTTTTAAAGAAATGTGTGTGTGCTTCTCTAAAATGAAAAATAGAATAATAGACTATCAAGTGGTGCACAGATCTGGGAAAAGGTATTCTTGGTGCCTGGATACTGTTATGAAGCCTCCCAAATACCTTGAAACTCTCACAGTCCAGGCTTCTCAGATATCAGACAAGCTCAAGTGAAAACTCTGCCTTTCAGGTCCTTGTTGCTCCCATGATATGCCCATTTAAGCCATTCTCGGGACTCTGGAAGCTAATGTTCTACCTTGAAGGAAGAGCAAGAAGCCTGCAGTGCAGCAGGAAGAGGAGATTCTCTGCAGTTTGAAAGGGAAGTGGAGACCAGGCCTTTTAAAAAAAATGTGCTAGTGGCAAAGTGAGAAGAAACATGGGAACCAAGAAGGCATCTGACACATCGGTCAGAAAGCAATGGCACAAGGGCCTTTGGGGTCTGGAGAGCAATGCAAGAAAAACAAAGCATGAGGTGGGTGATTGTAGCACCTGAGACCAGGGACCTGATCTGTTCTCCCCAGGGGTAGTTCCCTTCTGACCGCTTCTCTGTGCAGTTCTGCACTGCCCTGACAAGTATTGAGATTCTGATGAGCCTTGCCTCAGGTCCTGCCCTTCCTGTGGTTTTCTCTGAGTGATTTCTTTTCCAGCTGATTCTCTTGTTGTGAGCTATATTCCATTTTCCTCCATATTGTCCCTTTATATCTAAGATAGCCAGAGTAGGTCTCCATGATTCTCAGGAACCCTGACTTGAGTGAGACAGCCTCAATTAGGACATAAGCTCCTGTGTCAGCATTCAAAAGCCATCCTATCTCCCTGCACTGGGATGTGGCATTGCTAATTATAATGGCTTGGTGCTCACCATGCAATTCAAGTGGTTAAGCCAAGAGGGAAGGAGGTGCCAGGAGGCACTGGATGCAGGGATAGTATCTGGAGTGGAGGGGAAGACAGAAACACCGATATGGGGGTCACCTCCATTTAAATTGCAGGTGCTGGGGCAGGGGAGATGGCTGTGTTTATGAAATGCCTGCCTCATAATCACAAGGACATAAGCTCAGGGAGGGCTCCAGCCCCTACTCCACAAACCTGGTGCCCTACTGCACATCCGAAGTGCTGGAGGAGTGGGGAGACAGATTCCTGGATCTCATTGACTAGTCAACCAGCCTAGATAAACCAATGAGCTCCAGGTTCAGTGAGAAGCCTTGACTCAAAAAAATAAAGTGATGATCAACCAATGAAGACATTTGAAGTCAACCTCTGGCTTACACACATGTGCATGCACGCGCGCGCACGCGCGCACACACACACACACACACACACACACAGTTATAGGTGTTCATGAAATAGCACGTAACATCACACAGGGTATATAGCACGGGCACCGAAAGTGCTCTGTTAGACTAAAGGAGTGGATTAGTTTGCCCAATCACAAAGAAAACCACTGGAAAGGGAAGGAGCATGGCCCAGCCTAGAGGGTGGTGGAATGTGATGACCTCTCCCCTGGTAGTCCAGCTTCTGCATATTAGCTTGCCTGGCTTGCCCATTTGCTGAGCTCTGTGTAAAATGTGGAGTCCTCGTCCATGGAGACAACGGGAGTGGGAATGCCTCCCTCTTCATTCAAGATCACTTAGACGTGAATATCACAGCATGTAAGAGCCTGATCAGAAGGACTCAGAGTCTCACTGTTTTTAAACAACCACTGTCTTGGTCTCTTCACCAAGTTGGGTGAAGTTAAGTTGGGTGGCTTAACCAATGTTGATTGCTCAGAGTCCTAGAGTGGAATTCCAGGGTCAGGGTACTGACCATGTTGAGCGTGGGAAGGAGCCTCCTCCTGCTTTTCCAGATGGCCATTTTCTAGTCTGTCCTCAGCAGTGGTCAGAGAAAGACAGGCAGGTCTACCTGTCTCTTAAGGGGGGCACTGGTCTCATTCCAGGCCTCTCCTAGGAGCCTCACCTCCAATTATCATCTGGGGCCAATATTCAACATATGAACTGAAAGATGGGGACACCACCAGGACGTAGTTCACCGCAATTGCCACCCTCAGAAATCCCTTCCTCTCAAGAAATGGTCAGTGGTATAACCTCCATTTTCTCTGCTATACGGTGTCAGCAATGTAGATAAAATGATAACTGTGATGCTGACAATTATCATTGTTGAGTTTGGGAAGAATTGGGCACTAGTAATTTGTTTCATATAGGTCAATTGGCTCATCTCGGAATTCATACAACATTGAGCCAAATATTCACGTTTTACAGAGAGGCAGAAAAAGCTAAAACCACTACAAGTTTTCCTATCCATCCCTGCTCCTCTCCTTCAGTCAGCCCTGCTTAGAACAAAGCACACACTCAGGAGGTCTGACCTTTTTGTTTTCTGTAAAATGAATTTACAGGTAAGATATAAATAGGCGAAGATCCTCTTGAAACGATGTTGGTATCAAAGCTGCCGTTTGATGGACTCTCAGCTCTGGGAGGGCTCGTACAGAGCTCCTAGCATTAGCCCCATCTCAAATTCATAAAACCCCTGAGTCTGGGACCCGTGTCAGACATGAAGAAAATGAGGAGCAGAGAATGACTTGACAAGTGTTATAGAACCGCCCCAAGGCTTAAATGCCAATTTTCCTTTTAATTTCATGTGTGTGTGTGTGTGTGTGTGTGTGTGTGTGTGTGTGTGTGTGTGTGTGTG
>NC_022018.1:22316898-22319475 GCF_000317375.1 Microtus ochrogaster
GTGTGTGTGTGTGTGATGCTGCAGGGGTGCATGCCACAGCATGTGTGTGGAGGTCAGGGGGATCAACCTTGTTAGGGAGGTTCACGCTTTCCATTTCTTGTGGCTTCTAGGGATCGAACTTGGGTCGTCAGGTTTACACTACAAGTGCCTTTACCTGCTGAGACAGCTTGCAAGCCTAAGGCTGAAATCCTTAGCCGTCCGCTCCAGCACAGAAAATCCAGGCCCTCCTTTCTGTCACACACCTGAAGAACAGTTTCTGAGAGGCTCATTGATGTCCTCCACACAGCTCCCCACTGACAGAGAGGAGTGGAAATCTTAAGATGGTTTCTCACAACTAAGACAGGTGCAATTTATCATGGTCTAATGCTAACAGATTCCGTGGGCGCAAAATTCATAGCGTGTGTATAAATAAATTAACTCAGCAGCGTGGAACTTGATTCAGTGCTTTTTTTAAAAAATGAACACCCTGTTTCTTTGAGCTGTGATATTTATTTTCTCTCCTGGATTTTTTTTTTTTTTATTGGCTCACAGCTGCCAATGGAAGCCAGTTCTGATTCTGATTAGCCAGAGACAGATCAATCAAATAAATATGAAGTCAGATGTGCTTGCAATTGTTTAGATAGGTTTTTTTCTTTTCCTCAAATAGTCCTTTTTCCCCCAGAGAAAACATGAAGTGTTTCTATTCCTGTTGTCACCGTTGTCTGCTCTTGTTGCCATAAACATGATATCACATGTGTTTTAGAACACGCCTGCTTTGGTGATTTCAAAGGACAGTGATCCACTTCTGCTGCTGGTTAGTCCTTCCTAGCTCCTGTGGAGGAGCCGTGGGGAAACGGTGAAGAGGGGGAGGAGTGAGATCTGAATCGAGCCTTTCGTTAGTTCTCGAAGAGAATTAATGGTGTACTTTTCTTCGCGCTGGGTCCACCCGGTAGCATGGTGATGAAGGAGTAGCAGCTGGCCCTCTTGATTTGAAACCTTGTTTTGCTGTTATTGCTATTTGCTGACCTCAGTTGTCTGCCCTCAGGGCTAATTTGTTTGGTTTTGTGAGGCATCAGGCTACAGCCATCACTCAACGCTTGGAGCACTCTGGGAGACAAATCGGAGTTATTTTTATTAGCTGTGGTTTGTATGTAAGTTTTCACCTGGAAAGGCTGCGTCTTGGGAAGGCTGCATGGCACGCCTCAAGCCCCACAGCCAACAGTACTGGAAAGGCCGACCCATCTCTAGGATGAACCTTCACTTGCTTTGGGGGGGGGTTATGATGGGTGTATGTGAGTATGTCTATGATGTGTCTCTGAGTGCAGGTGTACCTTTAACCCAGGAGGCACACGGAAGTCAAGGCAACCTTCAGCGACTGGCCCACCTTGTTTCTTTAGGTGGTCTCTCTTGTTGGTATGACTACAGCTCATGGACATCCCATCCACTCTTCTGTCTCCAGCTCCCATTTCCTGAGATGGTGCTGGTATTAGGGATGTCTGTCACCATATCCAAGGATTGAAGTAGAAGCGTCAGGCCTGCACAGCAAGCACCTTTACCCAGCCAAATTCCCAGTCTGGGCTTTCACATGTTTAAGAACAGGGAGCAGGGGCTTCCCCTAAAGCTTTCACTAGCTTCTAGGATCCTATTTCTCATACTGGGTTACCTTACATATTCTTAACACAAGGAGAGGCGCTTAGTCTTACTGCAACTTGATAGGCCATGCTTTGTTGACACCCATGGGAGCCCTGCCCCTTTCTGAACAGAAACAGAAGGTGTGGATGAGGGAGGGGTGGAGGGAATAGGAAAAGAGGAGGAAGGAGAAGCTGCAGTCAGAACATGAAAGAAATAAATTAATTTAATTAAAAAAAATAAGGGGAATCTTTATCATTAAACAGCACAGGGTCTCTCCTTATCTTACGTTGAAAAAAACTGAGACAAGATGAGTCATTCCCTCCCCGGCCTCAAGAATGTATATGCTTACATTCCCATCCACCCAGGACCTCAAAACATAAATGTTTGGAGTTAGGATGCTTGAGAGTAATTAAATTAAATGAGGTTATTAGGAGAGACCCCAATCTAATTCTAATCCCAAAGGTATGTCCAGTTGAGAAGATTTTAAAATATATAATTTTTATTCATTTTTTGAAAGTTTCACATATACAGACACTGTACTTCTGCAATATCCACCCTCTTTCCCCTGCGCTCCCCTTGAGCCTACCCAACATACCCCTCTACCAATGCCATGTCTTCTTATTTTTATTTCTCTATAAGCCACTGGGCACAATCACTGCTACCCATTTGCACGTGGGTATAGGGCATCCCTGGAGCCTGGGCAATCTGCCAGTGGCCATGCCCCGATGAAAAGTGACTCCCTTCCACCAGCAGCTGTCCACTGCCAATAACTGCTCAGAAAGGGATAGGGCTTTACAAGCTCCTCCCGAATCCAAGCTAGCCTTTGATTGGCTTGGCCTTGCTGCAGGGCTTATGCAGGTAACAAGGGCTTCTGCAGTCAGGGTGGGAGTGTAATGGCCTTGTGCTGCCCAGAAGTCAACTAACCAGTACTCTAGCCTTGTGCTGCCCAGAAGTCAACTAACCAGT
>NC_022018.1:22320245-22341095 GCF_000317375.1 Microtus ochrogaster
GGACGCAGCTCCGCCGCTCTTAATTCAACATATGGGGACGCACAAAAATATTTAGAAGCCAGTTTGATAACGTGGCCATTTAGCAAAGCAATGATAGTAGGTTCCTCCTCAGGCCTATGACCTTCCCAGCATGGACGTTTGACCAGGTTCACAGTGTGAGGCATGAGCTCCTTCCTGTGCAGCAGGACTCAAATCCAATCAGAAAGTAGCTGGTTACCCCCATAACAACCATGCCACTATTGTACTCATGTGTATATCTCATCTGCAGATCAGTTACTGTAGCGGGTTCCAGTTCTGGGTAAGACCACTGAGGCTTCTTCTTGGCAATAACGCCTTCCGGCACTATGAAAGCTGTCCGGGGCCGTGACATGCTGTTTTATCAGTGTGAATTGCTTGCTGACATTGGCTCTGCTTCTAAACCATAGACTGCGCTATGGCAGAGCCTCCTTAGCTACTGTGGTCTCCCCTGGCAGTTATTTCTTCCCTCAAATCTTGGTCAAAATTGGCCTGAGTTTATGGTAGGATGAAGCCAATTCTCAGAAAACAGACTGCCTACACATGGCGCTGAGCCTACGCATACCCCAGAGCACAGCATAGCTTTTTCCTTCTGTGACCAACAGGGCCACCATGCTATGTCCTTGCTTATATGTCAGCCACTCCAACAGGATTTTACATCAGGAAGAAGGAAGGAGGGGCTAAGGATTCAGAGTCCCTTCCCTCTGACATCTTTGTTCCCATCATGAGGCCAAGATTCCTTCCAGAAACATTTCAACTCTGTTTCTTAGCAATCTCAATATTTCCTATAGGAGTAGTGGCAGGATGATATAGACTGGGGACAGGGACATCAAGGGAAATCAGTTGGCAGAGAAAGCCTGGAAGGCCTTCCTTTCCCCACCCTGGGCTTCACATAGCAAACTGCCTGTTCAAGCAAAGCCCACACTTTACAAACAAGGGAGACACAGGCTCCCTTTCTCCGACCTTTTTCGTCATTGAGATTACAGGGTGCCCCTGGGGATGCTTTGCATGGATGGAATTACAGTCTGATAAAGCCAGGAACCACTAGGGTTGCACAAGAGGGTTAGTTAGGGCACACATTTTTACTGTAAATGGGGTTTCTGATAAGATTCCTAAAGAAGCACAGGTAGTCATCTGGGGAGAGAGTAAGGCCATAAATAAAGGTTCATTGTGTTAGAATCCTTGATCCCCGGATGGTGAGAAGCTGATTAGGGTCCTGGGTTCCTCTCTCTTTTCACGTCCTCGTCATTATCCCCATCTTTCTATCCTGCCTCAGAATGTGTTCCCTCAGATCCCTCTGCTGAAAACCCAGTTCCAAAGGTAATGTTCTTAGGAGGTGAGGCCTCTGGGAGGCGACTAGGTCTTTAGAGTGGAGCTTTCAGGAGTATGCTTGGTTATCTATTAGAACATGGCCCAGAGACTTTCCACCAAGTGAGGGCACACCTAAAAGAAGCCATCAGTGAAAATAAAATGAATGAAATTTATGCCCTGGCAATGCTGACGCATGCATGGGCAGTCCGTATATGGCGGTTCTGTTGAACTTACCCATATTGGGTTTCACGGTCTAAGTTGATGAGGACAGCTGACCAGGTCTCTTCCTCAAGAGGGCACCAGATCTCATTAGAGAACCCTTACCAGAAACCAAAGCTGCTTTGACATTGGCTATGAACAATAAATGCCTTTCATTTCCACGGCAGTCTGTGGTCTTCTTTGTAGCAGTTGGGACTGAGCTGTGGGTGCCGCTAGCTCCTGTCTAGAGGGCCAGGAGACTCTTCCTGTGAAGATTCAGTAATTACACCTCTGCAATTGTGACTGCATGTGGATGGCGTGTGTGAGTGGCTGGACAGGAACGAAGTCAAGGAGGCTGGAGGAGCAGGGACTGAGTCAGCCTTGAAGCCAGGTCTCCTTGGCCCCAAAGGACAGGAAGGAAGAAGTGCCTTTGGAGAAGAGAGAGCCACAGGAGGCAGAGAAGGTCAGGAACTGGGATGTAAGCAGATGCCGTTTAGACTTGCCGACTGGAGGGACCAAGGACAAGCACTGGCTTTCTAGACGAAGGACAGGCTCAAGGCATGATTTGCCTCTTCTCTTCCGGAACCCACTTTCCCAATGGGGCTCTAAATTCTCTCTGCTGCTTATCTTTTGACTGCTTTCCTATCAACAGGATATCCTGGAGAAGGAAGGGAAAGGGGGTGACACTCTTTGGGGACATTTGGTAACTGAGGGCATGAGCACTGGGGTGTGGGTCAAGGACACGGGCAGCAGCCTGGGAGGACTCTTCAGAGACCTCCACTCAGGGGAAGGTAGGAGTCTTGACTTCACAGCGAATAATTTCAGCATGAGTCACAGTTGGGGTTCAGTAGGAAGAGTGGTTGTTGTTGTTTTGTGGGGGAGGGGTTAACTTGTGGGTGTTAGGGTGGGGTTAGTAAGAAAGCACTTAGGGAAAAACGTGGACGTGGGCTTCGCAAAGGAGAGCGATGCCCTATGGTTTCGGTGGCCCTCAAGTCACTTCTCAAAGAGTTCTTGAGAAACTTGTCTGCCTTCTTCTCTGCCCTCCTTGTCAATAAATGAGATTGTAGAGCCGCTGCAGGGGTGCCTAGGATTTATATTGGTATCTGATGAGATAACTCAGGGTCACAAGGTTTGCACAACTGGGTTAAGCGATGTCTTTCACTGTAAATGAGGTTTCTCGTGAGATTCTTAGTGAATCACAGGTTAGTGCTGGGAAGGAAGGCCATATCCGAAGGCCATACACACTTAGGTCTTAATCACAATCAATTGCTATTTTACTATTCTTACTAGTGGTCTATCTGTGTAAAAGGGATATTGTCTCAAGATGGGCAACCTTCACATCAAAAAATTAGTTGTGAGGAATTCTTTTATATTTGTATTATTATTCTTTCATATATTACATCCCAACCAGTTAACCTCCCTCCTCCCCTGCCAGTCGCTCCTTCCACCTCTCCTCTCTCCTGGATCCACTCCCCATTCACGTCCCTTCAGAAAAGGGCAGACCTCCCAGGGATACCAACCAAACATGGCCTATCAAGTTGAAATGAGATTAGGCACATTGCCCCGTAGTAAGACTGGATGAGGCAACCCAGTAGGAGGAAAAGGGGTCCCAAAAGCAAGCAAGAGTCAGACAGCTTTCACTGTTAGGAGTCCCACAAGAACACCAAGCTACAACCATAACATATATGCAGAGGGCCTATGTCAGTCCCGTGCAGCCTGTCAGTTCAGACTCTGTGAGCCCTGGTTAGCTGGTTCTGTGGACTACAATCCTTCCTCCCTCTTCTTCTGTGGGATTCTCTGCCTAATGTTTGACTGTGGGTCTCAGCATCTGCTCCCACCAGTTGTTAGATGAAGCTTCTCTGATGATCATGCCAGGCTATGGTCTACAAGTACGACGGAGGATCATTAGGAGTCATTTCAGTGACTATCCCGTGCCTCCCACCAGCCATGTTTGGGTCTACCCTAGGTCTCTGGGATGTCCAGCCTCTGGTTCCTGGCCCTCTTATGGGATGTGTCTCAAGTTGGACCAGTCATAGGTTGGCCACTCCCATAAGTTCTTTTTAAAAAAAAAGAAGAAGAAGAACAGATCTTATCCCCAGGCCCTGCTGAAGTATTAGGTCCAGGTTCTTGTGTCCCATGGCCAAGAACTGGACCAGGGACACAGAGTTAGAAATAGGAATAGACAGCTTATTAAGAAAAAGAAAGTGAGAGTGGGAGTGGGAGTGGCCTAGAGAGCTGAGCCATGAGCCCCAAAAGTGTTAGGCTATGAGCCACACGGCCCTTAGAGACCCATTGCACAAGGAAATTCAAGAAATTCCCAAAATCTTAAATGCAGTCGCCACTAGGGCACTTGAGCACAACTCTTCTTTGAGCACACACACACACAAACACACACACACATGCACACATGTACACACATGCACACACACTCACACATGCGCACACACACGCATGCACACACACACGCAGGGTATCTGTGCGGCGCTCAGCCTTAAATGGGACATCTCTATTGAACCTCCTCTACCCATGGCCCCGGGATATCAAGGACGAAGGGACAGAAAGACTGTGGAGCCAGAGGTCAGGTAGTGCTGGAGACAGAATGTCTTCTGGACGTGGCAAGACCATTGCGCTCTGCACGCATGGCAGCTGCGACTGCCTGCGCAGGACCTGTACAAGTTCAAGCCAGCCCACATGGATGTGGGGACACAAGCTCCCTCCCCAGCCGACGGCAGCTGGGGCAGAGTGAGTTGGTTTTCTTTAGGGATGCGGTCTCTGGTAGGCTGACTATGCCCCAGTGCCTGCTCCTGTCCTCATGTGTGTGTGCAGCACCGATTAGACTGAGTGGATTATTTTAAAAGAGAGAGATAGTGCATAAAGTTGAAGGAAACTGGGGGGGGGCTGGGAGGAGCTAGAGGGGAACAGTGCAGGTAAATATGATTGAAATACATTGTATGCATGCATAAAATTCTCAAGGAATAAATTTAAAATGTATGTGAAAGAGAGTGGAGGAAGTGGAGGGGGTGGGGGGACGTTATCTCCATCCTGCAGTAAGGCCAGTGCAGAGCCTGTAAGAATCAGAGACCAGAGACAGAAATAGGCTCAGTCTATGATGCCAAAGTCCCTCTCCTCTACCTGGATTTTATCTCTCCCTGGCTCCCTGCCTGTCCTTCCCAGTAATCCTTGCCCTGGCCTGATCCTATCATGCTCTACACATCAAGAAGGCCCAGGCAGTTAGGAACAGAGACCTAGAGCCCAGTGTGTAGCGCTTCTGCCATGCCCAGGATAGGGGGGGTCCAACCAGGAGACTTGCTTCTCCCAGGAAGCACAGTGGTCTCCTTGCCCCCCAGAAAACAGCTCAGAGGCAAGACTGTGCAGACCTAGTATAGGTCCATCCACTAGTACCTACGCAGACATTGGTCTTGTTTGGATTGGATTTGGGTTGGCTGGCAGGTTAGCTTAGGTCTGCAGTCTCTCTCAGTGATGCTTACTATGCTATATTGAACAGTTCCACCTGGTACAAAGTAAAGATCCTGCCCCAAACTGCCAGTTAGACCCCCTGGACAAACAGCGATTTTTCCTTTTGTGTTCTTTCCTGACAGTCTCCTGGACATTGACCCAAAAGACAAAGCTCACTGCTTCTAGAGTCCACTGCCTGCTTCAGGATGCTGAAGGCCAGGGCATTCAGAAGCACGTGGCCAGACTTCTGTGTGCTCAAGACTTTTAATCTCCTTAATTGAAATTGATTGGCCTGTTGGGGCCCAGCTCCTCACTGAGCTCCACACTGAGCTTTGGCATGTGGGCAATGGCAGCTTATTTCCTTTAAAGACCAATTGACCCGACATGGTGATGTCCAGCCTCTCCTTGAATATCAACCCCTTTCCCAGCTTGGAACCAAATCAGAAAATACACACAGTTATAAAACAGCTTGGGAGCAACAAAAGCACCTGATAAAATAAGGAGAGAATATTCTTGTCTCACTGTGGCTAAGCGCTGTATAAAGGGCAAGTCAAAATACCATTAGGAAGAAAAGATGCCATCAAACTGGAGTTGGGGGTGAGGAAGGTGGGGGAAAGCAATAGCAGAGGTGGGGAGAGGAGGGTGCCTTCTAAAGTGTGCAAGATAAACAGGCTGGCCCAAGCATATCTAAGAGCCAGCTGCAAAAAAAGATAAAAAGGGAAAAAAAGTGAAAGCCTGTCTCAAGTTAAAAGAAAACCAAACATAAGAGAATTGTTTGAGCGAAGGGATAGGTATTCGCCCACAATTCCACTGAAGTGGCTGCAGTTGGAATACAAACCGGTTTGGCAGGTTTATATTCTATCTTCTGGCAAATTCTTGCTTACCAGACTGATCCTATATTCTGGAAAGCCCCCTTGAAAAACTGTGTCATGCTGCTGGGTCATTGTAATAAGTGGGACCTGGGCTTGAAATAGCTGTGCCAGGGTAGCCAGCTTACTTTTCAGCTCCTATTCCCAGGCTGTACCCCTGCTAGCCACACAGCGGGGGCACCAGCATGCTAGAAACAAGAAAGGGACTCTTGGAGGTTGTTCAGCGGAGAGCTGACAAGTCAAATAATCACTAATAACAAACCCATTCTCATGACTAGAGATCAAGTCCAGATTTTCATTTATCTATTTGTGTGTGTGTGTGTGTGTGTGTGTGTGTGTGTGTGTGTGGTGTGTAGATCAGAGGACAATTTGAGGGAGTCAGTTCCCCCCCCCCTTTTTTTTACCATGTTGATCAGGAGATAGAATTCAGAACATTGAGCTTGGCGGCAAACAGCCATACTGCCCGAGCCATCTCACCAGCCCCAGCTTTTTAAAAGGGAGAGGGAACCCCATTTGTTTGCTGTTGGAAAGTTCAATTTTCAAAGCCATTCAAGGAGAAGGTAGGCATTAGTTTCTGTGCTGTCTGTAGTGAAAGCAAAGCATTTCTCTTTTCCTGTATTCAGCCAATAGGAGCTGTGAATTAAATCAACTAATTCAAGGAGAAAACACATGACCTTAAGCTGCTCACTTGTAGTGAGAAAAGCCTCATAAAAAGTGAGTGTGCAAGGAAAGGCACAGGAGATAGGTGGATCCCTGGTGCTCTGGCCAGCCAGCCCAACCTGAACTGAAAGCCTCTGGTGCCTGTGACAGACCTATCTCAAGGAAACACAGCAGATGACTCTGGAGAATAACACCTGACGTTGACCTCCGGCTTCCACAAGAATGCACACATATACATATGCACACATATACACATAGAGACACATGCACACACATGCACATACATATACATGCACACATATACACATGGACACACATATACACATGCACATACATATACATACACACATATACACATGCACACACATATACATGCACACATATACACACATACACATGCACACAGAGACACATGCACACACATGTACATGCACACATATACACATGAGCACACACATATACATGCACACATATACACACACATACATATGCACACATATACACATGCACATGCATACAGAGACACATGCACACACATATGCATGCACACATATACACACATACACATGCACACACATACACATGCACACACATGCATGTACACACACAGAGAAATGTGCATAGAAGTTGTCAGACATGGGGACTGGAGAGATGGCTTTGCAGTTAAGAGTGCCCACAGCTCTTGCAAAGGACCAAAGTTTGATTCCCAGCACCCTTGTTGGGAAGCTCACAATCGCCTATAACTCCAGATCCAGGGGATCTGATGCCCTCTTCTGATCTCCACAGGCACCTGCAGGCACCTGCACAATTGTGTGTCTACACACACACACACACACACACACCTTTAAAAAAAGCCATACTTCTGCTTGCAGAGAGCAATAACCTAAAGTGACTGGACAAAGAGGGACAGTTTGGCTGCTAGGGACTGCATTTGTGAGAAGGTGACTAGGAAACATATGGTGGCTCTAAGTCGCTGCTTGACATTTGTTGTGTAAGCTATCTTGGTGTCAGGACCAGAATCTGCCCCAGGTACCTTCTGATCAAACCCAGATGAGGCCTGAATCCTGGGGTGAGGCCTGAATCCTGACAGAGTGGGTGGCCTAGGGGTTGGCCACCCAGAAATGTAGATGTATTTTAAGTCCTGTCCCCCAACACACACACTATTGGTGGCTATCAGTGTCACAGGAATAACCTGCTTTGGGAGACTGGAGTGTGATGTTGCAGCTCAGGCCAGAGCACTTCTCTACTGTGAGGTTTTTAACTGTCTTGCTTTTTCATATATGGATCAAAACCAAGTGAGCAATATTTATGGTCCTATCTGTATCAGAGCACATGGGGGGGGGGCGACGACTGAGAGATGGCTCAGAGGTTAAGAGCACTGGTTGCTCTTCCAGAGGTCCTAAGATCAATTCCCAGCAACCACATAGTGGCTCATAGCCATTCATAATAGATCTGGTGCCCTCTTCTGGTCTGCAGACATATGTGCAGGCAGAACACTGTATACAGAATAATAAATAAATCTTTTTAAAAAAAGCACATGGGGGCAGATACAGTGATAGGGACTGAATTATGGTTTCACATGTGCTAGTCAAGTGCTCTACCACTAGGCTTCAGCTGAGGTCGAAGATTTTGGATAGCATGGACGAGTTCTTTTTTTTTTAAATTGATTTATTTATTAAAGATTTCTGTCTCTTCCCCGCCACCGCCTCCCATTTCCCTCCCTCTCCCCCTCCCCTGATCAAGTCCCCCTCCCTCATCAGCCCAAAGAGCAATCAGGGTTCCCTGCCCTGTGGGAAGTCCAAGGACCACCCACCTCCATCCAAGTCTAGTAAGGTGAGCATCCAAACTGCCTAGGCTCCCACAAAGCCAGTACGTGCAGTAGGATCAAAAACCCATTGCCATTGATCTTGAGTTCTCAGTAGTCCTCATTGTCCGCTATGTTCAGCAAGGCAGGTTTTATCCCAGGCTTTTTCAGACACAGGCCAGCTGGCCTTGGTGAGTTCCCGATAGAACATCCCCATTGTCTCAGTGTGTGGGTGCACCCCTCGCAGTCCTGAGTTTCTTGCTTGTGCTCTCTCTCGTTCTGCTCCTGATTTGGACTTTGAGATTTCTGTCCAGTGCTCCATTGTGGGTCTCTGTATCTGTCTCCTTTCCTCGCCTGATGAAGGTTAATATTCAGGAGGATGCCTATATGTTTTTCTTTGGGTTCTCCTTATTTAGCTTCTCTAGAATCACTAATTATAGGCTCAATGTCATGGACGAGTTCTTAAAGTTTGCACATTGCTACGTGGCCATTGTGAAACCCTTGAGCCCCCGTAGGGTACTGCATGCTGTGCGGGTATATTAGTCCATCCTTAGTTGCTATAACGAAACATCTAAGTCAGGTACTTATAAAGACACAGCTGTCTAACTCACAGCTTTGGAATCTGAAGGTCCAAGATCACAGAGCCCCATCTGCTTGGCTCTGGTCAGGGCCCTCTGATTATGTTACAATGTTACCTCGCAGTGCCAGCTCACAGAAGAGGAGGAGATCAAGTGTAGGCAGGATGGCGGAGAGAGTTCAAAAGGGAGTTTGCTTGTTTTAGAAGAACTTCCTCTTGCAGGAACCCACCCCCAGAAACCACTATCCATCCCTTCTAAGAACAACTGCCCTGGGGTGGAATCTCAGCTCGCTGGACTTCATCTCTGGCAGGCTCTACCACAGCTGAACTTCACCACACCAAGTGCCAGGCCATAGCATATGAGAGACACACCCAAATTGTAGCGGACAGCAGTAGACCCAAGCCTTGGGATTATACTGTCACCAAAGCTTGCAGCCAGCACAAGTACCAAAAAGCCACAGAGTTGTTCTTTTTCCTTTTTTTATTAAGAATTTTTTTAATACAATCTTTTCTCATTTTACATAGCTATCCCCATTTCTACCCCTAACCCACCCCTATCCACTTTTCAGAAAGGGTAAGTCTTCCCATGGGGGAGTCATCAAAGTCTGAAACTTCACTTAGAGGCAAGACCAAGACCCTCCCCCCTATATCTACGCTGAGCAAGGTATCCCTCCAAAGAGAACGTGCTCCTAGATGCCAGTTCAAGCGCTAGGGATAAATCCTGGTCCCACTGCCAGTGGCCCCACAGACTCCCCAAGTCTCACAACTGTCCCCCACATTCAGTGGGCCTAGTTTGGTCCTATCTAGGTTCCTTGCTATCAGTGAGCTCTCACTAGCTCAGTCAGCTGCTTTCGTGGGTAATACCATCATGGTCTTGACCCTAGAAAAAAACTATCCTGAGTGAGGTAACCCAGACCCAGATAGACAAACATGGTATGTACTCACTCATAAGTGGATATTAGACATAAAGCAAAGATAACCAGCCATTACTCCACAATCCCAGAGAAACTAGGTAACAAAGAGAACCCTAAGAGAGACATACATGGATCACTCTGGGAAGGGGAAACAGACAAGCTCTCCTGAGAAAATTGGGAAGTTGGGGGAAGGAGGGTGGAAAGGGAGGAGGAGGGGAGAAGGGGGGGAAGGAGGAGAATATGAGGGAATGGGAGGCTCAAGAACGGTGAAGAACAGAGAGGGAGAGAAAGGAAAGGGATTTCTTGATTGCTTCCTTGATTGAAGGGCTAGCGAGAAACCTGGTGCTAGAGAAAATCCCAGGCATCCGCAAGGATGACCCCAGCTAAGACCCTAAGCAACAGTGGAGAGGACGCCTAAACTGGCCTTGCCCTGTAATCAGATTGATAACTACCTTAATTGTCATCATAGAACCTTCACCCAGCAACTGACGGAAGCCGATGCAGAGATCCACAGTGAAGCACTGGACCGAGCTACTGGAGACCAGTGCAGGAGAGGGAGGAGCACAGAGCTGTTCTGAAAACAGCAGATGATGGGCGACAGAGAGATGGTACTGTGGGTAAAAGTCTCTGCCACCAAGTCTGAACCCCAGCTTCAATCCCGAGAACCCACATGGTGGAAGGAGAGAACCGACCCCACAAATTGTCCTCTGGCCTCTCCTCATTTTTTTGGTGGTGCAAACTCCCCTCCACTTAACAAACTAATTAATTGGATGATAACCGTTTTCAGTATCCAGAATCTAACCACACAGGGTCTGTTCCCAGCTTTTCGTGGGAACTAGCCTTTCTTGTTTTATTTTCCCAGTCCCCCACCATTGTCCTAACTGAATTTCTACATGGAACCCCTCCCTCTCTGTTTGAAATATGTAAAATTTATTTCTTCTTTTTTTTTTTAACCAAACATTTTCTGAAAACTGACTCAATATTTCCCCCTCTATCTATTCACATATGGGTCCCTTACCTTTGTCTTTGTAGCTGAGCTCTTGAGTTGACCTTTCTGCCTTTATTTATTTATTCATGTTTGTTTGCTTATTGGTGGTGTTTCTTTCTGCCGCCCCCTCAACACTGGCAGGCAAAGTGCATTCCTGCCCTCACTGTGCTCTCTTGTCTTTTAGCCATTCCACTAAACTGGAGGGAAAGAAAAAAAAAAAAAAAACCTTGAAAGGACTGGCCAGGTCCAACCCTTTCCCCCGGGACATCTCATCTCCACCTCCAGGTATTATGACCATTTTGTTCTATTAGCAGGGGTTGGGGGAGGTGTGGGGAGAGGTCTGCCACAGCAGGACTCTGGCTCTGTGGATGGGAGCTATGCATAACTAATGAACAGGAAAATTGGTATCAAAACAGCCCCATGGGTCTCAACATGTTTCTAATAATTTCTGAATCTCCCCATCTTCTTCCCCGACACGTCGTCTTTCCTTCCGAAACGAATTCTCCAAATCCTCACGGAGCCAGGAACGTTTTTTTAAGTCTGTGCATTCTCTTCTTTCCTTTCCAGATTCTCCGTCAAACTGTCCACATTCTCAATATCTGGTTCGGATTCAAACTGTGGGTGCAGCAATGCCGTAGACATCCAATAGCCCAGGAGACTTGAGAGCAGTCTCTTGTGCTGCGAATACCACATGGAAGGAACACCAGATGCCTGTGTCCGATATGATGTAATAATGCTCAAGACGGTTGTCCACTTGTCCAGTGCCGCATGGATGGAAGGAGACAGACCAACATAGGAACCCGAGAGCTTCTGATTGTATAGCTCCTGCCAGCTACTGAAGGAAGGAATGAAAAATAAAGCATTTGGGTTTTCAGCTCTAGTAAAGTGCGCTCAGCACTAAAGCCTAGAGTTCTTCTCAGATGAACATTTCACGCGGCTAGTTCTTGGTAAGTCTAGACGCATTATCAGAAAGACTCCCTCCCCCAGTTTAGCAGGTTTTCAGAGGCCAGTTCTCCTGACCCGTGCACGTACTTGGAATCCAGTTGTGCCAGCAAGGATGGGGAGGTGCACTAGATAGTGTTTCTGTCAACTTGGCAGAATCTAGAGTTATCTGGGGAAAAGCACTCTTTTTTTTCTTGCTTTTTTATTAATTTTACTGAGCTTCACATTTTTCTCTGCTCCCCTCCCTGCCTCTCCCCTCCTCTTCAACCCTCTCCCATGGTCCCCATGCTCCCAGTTTACTCAGGAGATCTTGTCTTTTTCTACTTTTTTCTACTTCCCATGTTGATTAGATCCATGTATGTCTCTTTTAGGGTCCTCATTGTTGTCTAAGTTCTCTGGGATTGTGAATCATAGACTGGTTTTCTTTGCTTTATGTTTAAAGCCACTTATGAGTGAGTACATATGATAATGGTCTTTCTGGGTCTGGGTTACCTCACGCGATATGATGTTTTCTAGCTCTATCCATTTGCCTGCAAATTTCAAGATGTTATTTTTTTCGTCTGTGTAGTACTCCATTGTGCAAATGTACCACATGGAAAAAGTAATCTTAACTGAGAAAATATCCTCACGAGAATGGCCTGTATTGAGGTCTATGGTGCACTTTCTGGATTGGTGATTGATGTCAGAAGGCCCAGCTGACTGTGACCCTGGGCTGGTGCTCCTGGGTCCTATAAGAAAGGACCATGAGGAACAAGCCAGTAAGCAGTGCTCTCCATGGCCTCTGCATCAGCTCCTGCCTCATTTCTGCCCTGCTTGAGTTCTATCCTGACTTCCTCTGGTGTGGAAGTGTGAGCAAAATAAACCCTTTCATCCCTAAGTTGTTATGGTCATGGTGGTTTATCACAGCAGTAGTCACCCTAACTAAGAGAGGGGACACAAAAAGTAAGTACAAAGATAGATAGAGGGGAACCATACAGTGGGGAGATGTATCATTCCCTTTACACTGGTCACAGTTGTGTATTAGTTTATGACTTATAATGCATTCAATAAAACAGGAGCTAGGGAGATGACTTAGTGAACTCAGATAAAAGTTCTTCCTGCACAAGCATGAGGAACTGAGTTCAAATCCCTAGTACCCTTGTGAAAAACCAGATATAGACACATTAGCAACGGTAACCCTTGTGCTATGCGGGGAAAAGACAAGAGGAATATTGGGTGACTGCTCACTGCTAGCCTAGCTCCAAGTTCAAGAGACCCTGTCTCAAGGGAATAAGATAGAAAGTGATAGAACAAGGCATCCAACATCCTCCTCTGGCCTCCACTCACCCCCACCCCTACCACACGCACATACGCCATACACAGACATACATATACACATAATACATACACACTCACACACACCAAGAAGAAAGAGAGAAAGGAAGAAAGGGAAGGAGGGAGAGAGAGGAGAGAGAAATTACAGCATCTGTATATAGTGGAATGCACCTGTAATATTTAGGAGACAGGAGGTTCATAATGTCCATGCAGATGCATCTACACAGGGATTTCCAGACCAAATTGGCTACATGGTAAGAACCTATCAAAATAAGAGCTAGCAACAGAGGTGATGCCGTATTTTCATCACAGTGTATATTCCTCTTCCTATATACACAAGATACTACATAGCCAGCCTTCTTTGCCTCAGATTAAGTCATTATGGCTGGGTTCTGACCTAAGGGATGTCGGCAGAAATAATACATACCACTGCCAGACTCGGTCCTAAACTCCCAGGTCATCGTTTCTATGCTCTACCTCTTCTCTGGCAAACTTTTGACGTCATGTGATGACGGTGACCCCATCCCAAGGTGGCTGGAACCCGAGCCAGTTATTGGAGGAGAGACGTTAAGCAGTACCATGGAACTCACATCAGTGACCTGTTTTAGGGAGCCCCAAACAGTGAGTGTCTTTGTTAGTGCTCCATGGCCTTACCTTTTCTCTACACATTTCCTACTACTCAGTGAGACACGTATCCTGACTAACACAACCTTCATATACACCAGGGATTCTCAGTGTCCCATGGAAATCCTGAAGTAGTCTCTCTGACATTTCAGTGTTTTCCCTGACTAGATTCTTTTCAGATTCTAAATTTGTCTGACATGTTTCTGGTTCCTCCCTGCGGTCCAACCTATGAATTATCTCTGTGTTAGTTTCTTATGCATTGATCTGACGATTGTCTGACAGAAGTGGAGAGGTTCACATTTTCAGGGGATATTCGGGCCCACCGTGGTGAAGAAAGCCTGGTGGCATTCACATTGGCAGGAGTGAGTGGTAGAATCTCCTCACATCGTGACAGATCAGGAAACAGACTGTGGCTAGCACAGGAGACAGGTACCGTCGTTAAAACCACCTCTAGTGACCTGCCAGCCTGCCCCCAAATGGCTCTGCAGCCTTGGAAACACCTGGCCAGCCAGATGTTGCAAATGTGAGTCTGTGGCGCTGTTTCAGGTTTGAATCATAATATTGTCCCATTTCCGATCTCTGTGGTGTGTTTGTCCCAGGGGAAGTAAACCGAAGAATTCATCAGAGAGTACAAATACTTTACCTTCTCACTGAAACAAAACCTGCAAAAGACGGAGACTCTGTAACAACTTTATTTCCCCTCAGGGGCAAGTCTGCCTTTTACTATCCTAATATTTACTTGCTATTATCGTGAAACTTTGGGTAAGCCATCAGGGCTGAGTTGTTCTAGGCAAGTGTTTCTCCTAACTGGAGTTTCTCCATTTAAGTATTAAAATGCTATTTGCTTTAAGTGCTTTGGAAAACATTAAATATTAAAAACGAAGCATAATAAATGGAGTACAGTGGCAAATCAGACCTTCTCCTGGTGATTCAGGATTAATCTACAGCCCTTGAATGGGCTGTGCTCCCTGCAGGGGCTCC
The DNA here is from genome assembly GCF_000317375.1 of Microtus ochrogaster. Lineage (NCBI taxonomy): Eukaryota > Metazoa > Chordata > Mammalia > Rodentia > Cricetidae > Microtus > Microtus ochrogaster. The sequence goes on from NC_022018.1 coordinate 22,334,899, forward strand.
GACTGTCCCTGCTGCCTGAAACAGTCTTTGCTTAGTTAAATCATTATCATCTTTTGGATGTCAACTGAAAGCCGTTTTCCCTCAGGCTCAGCGTTATACATTTCCTAAAACTCACCAAACTGCTCACATCCAGCAAGCGGAATTTTGTGGCGAATATATTAGACCTCAATCATGCTGATGGAATAAGAGGTCCTGGCAGACCGGGGGATACTCGGAGGGAGAGCATTTGTATAGCATGTATGAGGTCATGAGTTCCATACCGCAGCACTAACAGATAAATAATGAAATTCTGCCAAAGAGATAACCCCTTCCTAAATATAAAGTGTGTACATAGCAACTTTATAAGACTGGGGGAGATGGGGTGGAGGTACCATCACTATGAAGAAAACTCTACATTGTGACCGAGTGACCGAGGTGAACTATAGTGGTCATAAGTCATGCTGCTGGTGCCCACCCTCGATATGATTGGCTGAAAATGATATCTGATGCCTCTGGTCTTTCTCCTAAACATCCTCCCCTCAGTCTGCCTGTGAGGAAAAACTGCAGTAGAGGGGTATCCTACAATAAAAGAGAAGAGACACCGATTCCCCCACTCCTTAAATGTGGGTTTTAATAATGATTTCCTTCTGAATGTATAGTAAAGAAAAAAGCAAAGGTCAGAACTTGCAAAAGAGAAAGGTAGTGAACGATACCTAACACGTGAGTTCAAGGCCAACGTCCTCAGTACCAAGTCACTCTGGAATCCTTGCCATTCTGTGAGGAGAAAGAAGACACTTCCTTGACTTCTGTGGTCTTCCCTCTAACATCCAGTGTCTTAGTTCAGGATTTCTATTGCTAGGAAGAGAAACCATGACCACAACCACTCTTATAAAGGAAAACAACTCATTGGAATTGGCTTACAGTTCAGAGGTTTAGTCCATTATCATCATAGCAGGAAGCTGGAGAGGTAGGTAAGAGTTCTATCTATCTTGATCTGCACGAAGTGAATTCCCACTAGACCAGGCTAGAGTAATTAAGACCTCAAAGCCCTCCCCCAGTCACACTTCCTCCAACACCACCACACCTACTCCAACAAGGCCACACCTCCTAATAGTGCCACTCCTTATGGACCTCTGGGGGCCTTTTATTCAAACCACCACACCCAAAATACTCATCTAATCGTGAAGAATCCCAAGGGATTCCTGTTGTAGCTTGATTGGTAGAGTGCTGGCCTAGCAGGTATTAGGGCCTGGGTCCAGTCCCTGGCACTGCATAAAACTGAACGTACTGGCATGTGTCAGCGATCTCAGCACCTGGGAGGTGTAGGCAGGAAGCTCAGGAGGCCAGGTAACCCAGCTAAGATCCTGTCTCTAAAAGAAAAAGGAGACAGAGTCACTCTTTATGATAGCACAGAAAGAATTTCCCTGCCTTGATTTACTCAGTGTCTTTCATAATAGAAACACAGACTACGTAATGGGATATGGATGAAATATTCAAGTTGATTCTGAAATAGCAAGGCCAGCTTCATGGGATTGTGGTCAGCTCACACACACTGTCTCCACCAGTATTCACATGGTTGATGACGTGTGTGTGTGTGTGTGTGTGTGTGTTGCTTTTCCTACTGTATTTATCATATTTTTTTTTTTTAGACAGTCTCTCTGTGTAGCCCTGGCTGTCCTGAAACTTGCTATGTAGACCAGGTTGAGCTTAAAGTTGCGAAGATCCACCTACCTCTGACTTCAGAGCCCTGGGATTATAGGTGTGTACCACCATGCCTGGCCATAATTAGTTCCCAACTTTATTAAAAGCCACTCATCATCGGGCGGTGGTGGCGCATGCCTTTAATCCCAGCACTCGGGAGGCAGAGGCAGGCAGATTTCTGTGAGTTCGAGGCCAGCCTGGTCTACAGAGCAAGTTCCAGGACAGGCTCCAAAGCCACAGAGAAACCCTGTCTCGAAAAACAAAAAACAAAACAAAACAAAACAAAACAACAAAAAAAAGCCACTCAGCTACATATTGAATGGCTGCATGGTGTGTGGTGGTCCATGTCATAATTTACTCATCCATTCTCCGATTGTCAGACATCTGGGTTGTTGCTAGTTTTTGACAATTACAAATAATGCTAACAAACATCATTGATGGTTCCCTTAGCCCAAATCTCTAGATGTGATGTTATTATGTGAAATGTACACACATTGATTTTTATAGGCTTTGGGGAATGTAGGAAGTGTCTCGTCTTCTCAGAGTCAGGTTCTGCGACCCTGGCGGTCAGGAAATAATTGATCAGGCCCTCCCTGATCCAGCTTTTGATCCTATCTTCACATATAAGCATTCTCCTGCCACCCCAAGTTCCATTCAAAGTGCAATCATTAGCTCCATAGGGTACTATGATTCCTCCTGGGGAGACAGGCACCTAGCCTATAGTGAAGAAAGGTGAGAACCAGAGTTTGGTGGACAGCGTGCATCCAAGGTGGCTCTGAACCACCTGTCACTCCAGCTTTAAAGAATCTCATGACCACATGCACATGCGCACACATGTACACGGATACACACCTAAGTGCATAAATACATAATAAAAATGTTTTTAAAGGGAGAAGAAAATACATGCATGTGTGTCTTTGTCACTTTCTTATTGCTGTGAAGAGACACCATGACCAAGGCAACTCACAAAAGAAAGCATTTAGTTGGGCTTGCTTACAGTTTCAGATGGTGAAAGATGGACAAGACCATGTCCCCAAAACCTTTGAGCTCTTTATAAGTTCTTCATGCACATGTAGTGACTGGAGTGAGAAAGTGACCATCATGATGGGGAGCATGGCAGCAGGCAGGCTTGGCACCGGAGCAGTAGCTGAGAGCTCACATCTGATCCACAGGCAGCAGGTAGAGAGAGGAAGATTAGGCCTGGGGTCTCTGGAAACCTCAAAATCTATTCCCAGTGACACACCTCCTCCAACAAGGTCACACCTCTGAATCCTCCCTAAAACTTCCACCAGCTAGGGACTAAGCATTCAAATGTCTGAAGCCAAGTGTCCCTTCTCATTCAGGTCACCAAGCTGCCTGAAGCACTTCTCTAAAGAGCTCGAGGGTTTTCGGGGACATGTTTTCACCCATCTTGTCAGACGCAGACCTGCTCATAACTCTTTTGCCCTTGGTTTGGATTATATATCCACTAAGCTACGGTTCTCTTGAAATTCCCTAAAATGGCTTTTGTGCTTGAGACCTCTGATCCTATAGACAACAGAAGCCCTAACCCGAGCCTGATTTTTCTTATCCTTTCCATAGAAGGAAGCGAGGAAAGACAGACAATCCAACTGTAAAATTTTATAGAGAAGTAACCCAACCCTGTTTAAAGTTGGCTGAGCAAAAATGGGCCTGAGGGCTGGGCTCTGGGACAAAGTTGTACAGGCGGGTCTGTCTTTCCAACAGGACTGCCTATGTAAACTGATTCATCATTTCTGACCTGGTAAACATTGTTTTTCACGTTGATTGTGGTAGACAGAATAATGACTCTCTCAAAGTGCTAAATTAACTAGGTAAACACGAGAGGGAAGATATTTTACCTTTCTACTTAGCAGAAGGTACTAGAGCAGGTAGGTTCATAGACATTCAAAGTGTAGTAAAGGTCATGGGGTTGGGGAAGAGGAAGGAGGAAGAGATTAACTAATGGGCTCAGACCTTCTGTTGGAGGTGATGGAAAGGTTTGGAAACAGAGTGATAATTACGGCAGCCCATTACAAAGGTAGTGACGTCACTGAGTTCTGTGAGTTTCAATGAAAGTTTTGTATTATTTTTGTTGCATATTATTTTACAGCAGTAGAAAACGGGGAAGGAAGAAAGGTGGAGCATGGGAGAGCTTTATGCTTGGATTTGATCCCCAGTAGCACAAAAAGAGAGGGTCAGGGAGAGGTGAAAAGTCAGAATCTGGAAAGGCCTGTGAACAAGGACAGAGGCTGGAGTTGGGCAGCATACTCTGAAGGCAGAGTAAATAGACACAAGTCAAGAAGTGTGGGCATGTGTGGCTTCCAGAAGCTGAGAACACAAGGAAACCGACACCTGACACCCACCCCAGGCCTGCTGAGACCTTGATCCTGGCTGACAAAGACTCATTGTAGGCTTCAGACTTCCAAAACTATAATGAATGTGTGAGCAGGTTTGGAGAGATGGCTCAGCAGTTAGGAGTGCTTACTGCTCTCCAGAGGACCTAAGTCCTAGCACCCACCCAGGGTAGCTCACAGATGCCTTTGACTCCAGTTCCAGTAACCTTCTTCTGGCCTCTTTAGACATCTTCACACACACACATTTTTTTAAAATATTCATTTATTATGTATACAATATTCTGTCTGTGTGTATGCCCGAAGGCCAGAAGAGGGCACCAGACCCCATTACAGATGGTTGTGAGCCACTATGAGGTTGCTGGGAATTGAGCTCAGGACCTTTGGAAGAGCAGGCAACGCTCTTAACCTCTGAGCCATCTCCCCAGCCCACACACACACACATTTTAGAAATAAATTTGTAAGGATTATTTTTAAATGTTCACTTACTGTATGTGTGTGTGTATGTATACATGAAGGTCAGAAGACAAAAGGCGTAAGTTCTTTCCTTCCGCCGTGAGGGAATTGAATTCAGGTCCTCAGGTTTGCCACCAACACTTTTCCTTACTGAGGGTTTTTTTTTTCTGTTAACTATTATGTTAGTTGTATTTTGTTACAGCAGCAAAAAGGGAATTGTTACATAGAAACGATTAAACCTTGTTATTTCAGAATAAACCTCTAGCCAAGACTCACTATCCCAATTTGCAAATGATCTAAGAAATCGAATAAGCTTATGGTTTAGTTACAATAGCTAATACTTGGCAGAAAGAGCCCTATGTGGTTTGAATGTGTCCTGGTGAAGTTCATGTGTTGGATCCTTACTTCCCAGTGGGATGGGATAGAGTGAAGCTTTTGAGTTGTGACTGCGGCATGATAGGGAAGAGCGGCTTCCCTGGGATTCTAGGTTAACTCCTGTGGGTGTGCTCTCTTACTCTCTAGGAATCAGATAAATCCTCCTGAGAGTAGGTGATGAGAAAGTTAGTACTACGTGGGTTCTTCCACTCACTTTTCCGCTGCTATCTTACAGCAGGGGTACTTGCCAGACGAAACCATTAATCTTAATCACAATGATGGGGGGAAAAATCTAATCCTTAGATTGAATTAAGAAATGAAAGGCTTTCTATTGGGTAGTGGACTAGATGGAGTGATAACATCCTCCAGAGGACCCTAAAGTATTGAAAAACACATTGTCCAGGACATCGGCATCCTTAAAAGTGTCCCTGTGTTAAAAAGTGTCCCTTTTCTCATCACTGTGCAATTGAAGGGAGGTTGGTGCTGGCTTATAGTTCTGAGGGACAAAGAAAAGGGTGCACATCATGACAGGGAGCCTGTCATGACGGTGGCACTGGTTCCTGTCTGTGCTGGCAGAAGAAGGAGGCAGCTGGTCACATCACATGGGCAGGCAGATCACAAGCAGAAAGATCGAAAAGAGGTGGGGCTATCCCACAACCTCCACAGTGGCCCACCTCCACAGCCCCTCACCAACCAGGTCATCCCTGTCCCGAAGGTTCCATAGCTTCCAAACACACCAGCAGCGAGGGGCTAAGTGTGTGCGAACCGTTTCATACTCTAGAGGAGTAGGGCAGTATCAGCAGTATCAGCCCTAGAGGACCTCGGAACTTCCTCTCTGACCGCGACATCCCTGTTAACATCAAGATCTTCTGTTCCTAGATAGATCAGGGTGGTGTTTCCCTCCCACCAGAGGCCCACAGGTGACTAAAAGCCCCACGAGTCTCTGGGCTGCATTCCAAAGCAGCATTTTGTCGGTTTACCCATCAAGTTGCTGTCAATCAAGTCACATAGGTTGAGGGCTGTTCCCGGAGCTCCACATGGCTCCTGCATGCTGAGACACTGAGCAGGTGAGACAATTTCGCCAGCAGCGTCACAGCCGCAGACACTACCTCTGTTTTCTCAGAGTCCTGAGCAGGACCACAGTGGCCCATGGTACAGGTAAGCAGGTGTCCCAATAATCTCAAGTGTGTCTGTCCTCTGTCAAGTAGAAACGGACCCAGAACAGGAAATGGAAATTAGGTGGGAGTGGCCAGTCCCAGGGTGTGATTCAGATTCCACCAATCACTTCTTCCTACATGGGGACAACACCCTCCCCCTTTGTTAGGTCCTGTGTTT
>NC_022018.1:22346572-22350414 GCF_000317375.1 Microtus ochrogaster
GTCTCCAACACCAGCCTTGTTCTGACGCCCACTGACACTGCCCTATTTTTTTAAAATATGTTTTTGTGTGTGCATGTGTATATTTGTGTCAGCGAGGGGGTGGGGGTCAAAAAATAGCATTGATGTCAGTCCCAGCTTGTTTGAGGCAGGAGCTCTTGTTCACTGCTGCCCATACCTAGCAAGCTGGACCATGAGCCTCTGGGAATTCTCATGCCACCGTCTCCCATCTCACCATGGTCATGCTGGGATTCCTGATGACTGTTGGGACTGACTTTACCTGGGCCCCAGGGATTTGAACTCAGGTCCTCATGCTTGCATACTAAGTTCTTGGCCCATTGAGTCATCTCCCCAGCCCCCTGCCATTTACTCCAGCCATGGGTTTCTAATTGCCATTACCAAAATCCTATTTGTTTTCCCAAGGAAGGCTGCAGAGAAAACCAGCCCTTCCCAAGATGCTATCAAGAATATCTTGTTGGTGGGTTGCCTACACACTTCACATCTGTGTCTAGAGCCACGGGGAAAGGTGACAGCATTCTGCCCACCCATGGAACAAGCACCCTAGAGCCGTGGTCATCTTAGTTTTTGGAAATAATTTGAGGAAAATATTGAAGAGCCTCCACTTCACTAACTTACCTTCATCCCTGGTAGCTTTACCTATCCTGATGACTACCTTCAAGCAGGCTGCCACACGGGCACCTGCCCCTATCCACTGATAAAGGTGTTGTAAGTTAGGAAAATGGAATCATCTTCTCAAGGTCACAGAGCTAGTGAGTAGCCAGCCCAGCTGGGATTCAAACTCCAGCCAGTCTGACTCAGCCTCTGTGCCCTTCACCAGCCACAAAGCACCTTCCTGTGTTATGCTGAGATAATGAGGAGGCTCAGGTGTTTCTGTCATGTGCTTCCTTTATCCAGATTGTCAAGATAGAATATTGATAGGTCAGTCTAACTTTTCCAGTCATTCAGATTTGATCATGACAGCACACTAACCCTCTCATAACCATAGTACACGCATTCTCTTTGTAAACAGTCCTTGTCAAAAACACCCATTAAGCCAAATATGCTGGCACCTGTCTGCAGTCCCAGCAATGGGGAGCTACAGGCAGGAGAATCAGAAACTCAAGGTCATCCTTGGCTACCTAGGGAGGTGAAGGAGACCCTGCTTTAAAGATAAAAGCAAAACAAAACAAAAACAAACTTTAATCTGGGCATGGTGGCTCAAGCCTGTAGTCCCTGCCTTCAAGAGTCAGGCAGGGCTGAGGTTGCAGCTCAGTCAGTAGAGAGCTTGCCTAGTATTCACGAAGCCTCAGGTCCAATCCCCAGCATCCACATGGTGGCTCCCAGCCATCTGAAACTCCAGTTCCAGTTGATTCAATGCCCGCTGGCCTCCAAGAGTACCAGGTATGCAGGTGGTGCACAGACACACAGGCAAAACCCCCATACACATTAAAAAAAAATAAAAATAGAAGAAGGAGGAGGAGGAAATCAGAGGCGTGAGGATTCCTGCAAGTTCAAGGACAGCCAAATCGACATTGCCCATGACTACATGAAAAAACCTTGTCGCAAAACTATCAATAAGAATAATAGTAATAATAATGGTTATTATACTTTTCCTGGTTCACACTGTGGCCATGTATTCCCACAAACAATACAGAACTAAGGATCAGAGCTAGAGAGATCACTCAGTGGTTAAGAGTGCTTGCTGTTCTTGGAGAGAACCAGAGTTCGCTTCCCAGCACCCAAGTTAAGCTGACCATGCACACCACACCCATGGCCTTCTACATAGATGCTGGGAATCCACGCTCAAGTTCTCACGCTTTCACAGCAAGCTCCTTACCGAAGAGCCACCTCTCCAGCCCAGTGTTTTTATTAATAAAACAGGTCAATAGGGGACTGAAGAGATTGCTGAGTGGTTAGCACTTGGTGTTCTTGCAGCGGACTAAAGTTTGACTCCCAGCACCCACATTGCGCAGCTCACAACTACCTTTAATTCTAGCTCCAGGGGAGTGGATGCCCTCTTCTGGACTTTGCACACACATGCACATGCAGGCACATGCATGCACACATGCACATGCATGCACACACTAATAACAGTAATAATAACAACAACAGCAACAACAACAATGATAATTTTTTTAAAAAAAAACAGTATTTGAGTTGAAGAAACAGCTCAGTAGTTAAGCGCACATGTTTTTCTTTAAGAGCACCCACAGAGTTCAGTTCCCAGCACCCCTACTAGGTGTAACTCAATCTCCAGGGGGAATCTGATACACCTGGCCTCTGTGGGAACCTGTACTTGTGTGCATATATCCATATACAAATGCACACACACTCACTTTAAAATAATAAAAGGAAGTATTTCAAAACCTCAGTCGATGATTCAGAAGACACAAAAGTATATCCTCCCCGTCACAGCCACTGGGCTTCCTGTATGTGAGCTACAGTTGTCCCCACTTTCTCTTAGCCCAGAGTCTTGCTGCCATTTGACACTTCAAACCAGAAAGAAATTTGTAAACAGTCTACTCCCCCTGTGACTTAACCCATTTAGCTCAGCAAACCTGGAGTTGGTTTCTGCTTAAGCAACACTTCTTCTTGGAAGCCTTTCTGCTCCCTCATGCCCGGGTCAGATGACCCTCTCGCATATCCTGAGGATCCGATGTAGTAACTCCATGGTCCATGATGCTGATAGAGCAGAGAAGAAATCAACTTTTTGATCTTTCTTTGATACTTGGGATGAGCACAGTATTTAGCAAGTAAAAGAAATGCTGAATTTATGTACACTTTCTGAATAGTTGCATGTTGTGGTTTGAATCTAAAGCACATTCCCAGACTTGGGGCCACTGCACTGGCAGATGAACACGACTATCGCTGCACTGTCCAACACATCCTCAGAGCTTGGGATTACTGATGTTACATCACCCTTTCTGTACAAATTATCTTCAAACTTGAAAATATCGTAACTATAACAGTAAAATACTTAAGTAAAACAGCACCTCTGAAGATCACAATGGCTCTGGAAAAGTCAGCTCATCAGAATGCAATTTTTCTTATACAATAAACAAATAAGTGGACAAGGGATGTGGTTCACTGGAAGATCTCTTGCCTGCCTAGAACACGAGCATCCTATGCCCAGCACTTCAGGAAAAAAAAATATACATATTTTTCAAAGATGAAATTGAGCTTAAAAGTCTATACACTTTCAATAACTGAAACAAAATAATCAAATACAATAAGTGAACCATAATTGAATTCTTATTTAAAGAGGAAAAAGTAAAATTAAAAATATGCCTGGTGTGACTGATATTTAAATAGGATGACCTCTTGAATACTACCTAAATATTAACTTTCTCAGAGGTGATACTGGTCCTCAGGACACAGAAGAATGTCCTTATTTATAGAGGATTATACTGAAGTCTCACAATGTTCACAAGTATTTAGGGGAAAACTTTGTCAGGGACAGAGAAAAAGAAAGGTAGGGACAGTTTGTGGGGTGTGTATGAGTTTGGTACGTGTGTGTGTATGAGTTTGGTGTGTGTGATGTATGAAATTGGGGTATGTATAAATTTGGGGTGTGTGTATGAGTTTGGTGTGTGTGTATATGTATGAGATTGGGGTATGTATAAATTTGGGGTATGAGTTTGGGGTATGTATAAATTTGGGGTGTGTGTAGGAGTTTGGAGTGTGTGTATATATATGAGTTTGTAGTGAGGAGCCGCAGCCGCTTCCCGCCGCCCAGCTCCCAAAATAACGGGCAAGTCCTGGGAGAGCTAGCTGTATGTATCATTTGTTGTCCAGTCTCTGAGTAATGGGAAAATATCTGAAGTCCTGTCTGGAGTAGAGTATGA
>NC_022018.1:22350966-22360102 GCF_000317375.1 Microtus ochrogaster
TAGTTGACTGTTCAGTTTCCATGAGTTGATCGGGGGAGGGGGAGGGAAATGGGAGGCAGTGGCGGGGAGGAGGCAGAAATCCTTAATAAATAAATAAATTTAAAAAAATAAAATAAAATGTTGCTTTCTCAGAAAAAAAAAGAAAAAAGAAAAGTCAATAAACCAAAATTGATGTCAAAAAAAAAGTCAAAATAAATTCAAGGGGAATGAGGTTAGTGACAATATAATAGTCCCTAGATTTTGGCTTCCTTCTGCCCCTTACCAGGTGGCTTTTCTGATATGAGATAGAGACTTTGAATTTTCTTTTAACAAACATGCTTGGGTTTAGAGAAGGAGAGAGCCACACTCCAACTTCCAAAGCCAGTTTTAGCTTTTAACTGAGTCAGAACTACAAAAAGACCACCTGTTTAACATGTCTGTAGAGACCAGCAGAAACAGTTGTTTTGAAAGGTTTATGAAATTTATCCTTTAGAATGTATTCTATACCATTAAGCCAGATTACTCCTTTTCTTGGTAATTTTTTCAGATGGTTCTCCCTTCTTTGTTCAATGCTTCATTTGTCCAAAGGTCTTTAAATTCCTCAGTTGGATGTTCTTATTTTCCTGGAAAGACAAAAACAAAACCCTGCCCGGACCCTAATTTGGTGAGTTTTCCCTTTTATCAGGTTGAATCGCCACGTTGGTTGATGAATTATCACCTCTCCTAATCAAGAGGTCTCTCCTGTTAGAGTCGAATCTTTATCAACTTTGATGATATTCATAGCTTCTTTTCTCCTGAGGAAAGAATAGCAAAACCTCTTTGCCAATGTAATACATATGCTGGTTTCCATACTGAGGTCAACACATCTTTAAACTTTACTGGCTGGCTTAGTTCAGTGCTATTGTTTTTTCTCTTCTTTTATTTAATGTCTTCTGCAGCTGTTCTTTTCATTAGCATTGAAAAATTTAAAGTCAACAAAGCCTTGTGCAACCTGCCTTTTTGTTTATTAGGCATTTTTAAACGTGTGATTAGATCTTTTTATAACTGCTTATCCTGTAGAATTGTGTGGTATATTTGTAATTGTAATATGCAAAAAACTGTTTTATTTTACTAGAGACATATGCTGGAGCATTGTCGGTCTTGATTTGTACAGGTATTCCCATGATGGTCATACTTCTAATAGATGTGTAATTACAGAATTAGTCTTGTAAGAACTCAAAGCAGCTGACCATTGAAATCCTGAATATTTATCTATGGTATAGTGTACATATTCTAACTTTACAGACTCTGCAAAATAAAACACATCCATTTGTCAAATTTCATTTCTTTGAGTACCCTTTGGGTTACATTCTCCAGGTAGTGGAGTTTGGTTATACAAAGAACAAGTAGGACATTTTCTTAAAATTTCCTTGGATTGTTGCCAAGTGATTGAAAATTCCCTTTTCAAACCCTTGCTATTAACATGGTGTTTCTTATGAAATTCTGAGACTTCAAACACGTTTCTTACTTCGTAGTCAATGAACAATTTCATCATTACCTTGTACAAGACAGCCTGGTAGACCTGTATGGGATCTGATGTGTGTGATACATACATACATATATATATATGGGATGGTTCCTATTCCTGACTATTTCCTATAATTGTATAAATAATTAAGTTAATTCTTGAATCATCAAGAATAAGTTCAGTGGTTTTAATACGTAAAACAACTCTTTCTGCATATTGAGAGTCAGTAACTATATTAAGAAGTTCTGAAAAATCTAATAATGCCAGGAGAATAACATATAATTCTGACATTTAAACAGAATCATAAGAGCTTTGAGCTACTTCACTTAAATTTCTGATTTATAACCTGCCTTTCCTGATTTATTTGCAACAGTATAGAACATAGAGGCTCCAGGTATCGGTGTTTCCCATACAATGTGAGGAAGGACCCAATCAGGTTTTCTTATAAATTGAAGTCTCTTGCTTTTGGGATATTTGTTGTTAGTTTCTCCCCCCCCAAAAAAATTACTGCAATCTCTTTGCCAATGTTCATTTTCTGTCCATAAAGAGCAAATTTCAGCCTTAGTAAAAGGCACTACAATTTCTGCTGGGTTCATTTCTGTTAAATTAACGAAATCTCAATTTTCCTTTTAGAATCAATTCAGAAATCTTTACTACATAGGTCTTTACTTTTTTCTGTTCTGTTTATGTGGCAAATATATCCATTTCAGAATATTATCTTTTCTCTGCCTAAGAATTCCCGTAGGAGAGTGGCAGAAGGCAGGATATCTAGGATACTGGCGAGCTCTCGATCCACATGTGCATTCTCTCATTTTTTTCTCTACCAGAGCCAACTCTCTTGTGTGCTCAGCTGACAGTTTTCTTGGGCTATTTAAGTCCTTGTCACCTTGTAAGGTTTAAAATGAATTACTTAGTTCTTAAGTTGTTAATCTGATTGTGGGCTGTACCCAGTTAATGTCTCCCAATAATTTTTGAAAATCATTAAGAATCCACAAGTGCTCTCTCCTGACTTTTACTTTTTGTGGTTGAACTTTTTGTAAACCTAATTTATATCCTAGGTAATTAATAGAATCTCCTCTTTGTATTTTTTCAGGATCAATTTATAATCCCCAGTAAGGCAAAATTTTCTTTACTTCCTTAATCATTTCTTCTAAGGTATCTACATTTGAATAAGAAAGTAATCATCCATATAATGATAAATTGTGGCTTGAGGAAACTGTTTACAGATTATTTCCAATGGCTGTTGCACAAAATACTGCCACATGGTGGGGCTGTTTAACATCCCTTGTGGGAGAATTTTCCACTGATATCTTTTAGCAGATTGTGAATTATTATAAGTAGGCACCATGAAGGCAAAATCTTCTTTATCCTGTTCTTAAATAGGTATATTAAAGAAACAGTTTTTTAAATCAATAACTATAATAGACCATCTTTTAAGAATAGAGAATGCAGGGGAATTCTAGGTTGTAGAGAACCCATCCATTGAATTACTTTATTTATGGCTCTCAAATCTATTAACAGTCTCCATTTTTCAGATTCCTTTTTAATGACAAATATAGGAGAATTCCAAGGACTGGTCGATTCTTTAATATGTTGAGCTGTGCCTGTACCAGCTGTTCTAATATTTATAATTTTTCTGATGTCAAAGGCCATTGTTTCACCCAGACAGGTTTACCAGTTAGCCATTTTAGTGATAGGGCTGTTGGCACCTGTGAGAGGCCAGAAGCTGTTTGGTCTGCTTATATACAACTTGAACAGTCTGTGACTAAAACCCTCCTCTTGATTGGCTAGCAGACTGGTGACAGATTTCCCATAACATTAAGGCCCTGGGATGATAGTTGGGCATAGTGGACATGCTGTGACTTAAGGAAGGGGTTTTTGTGAGCCCCAGACCCTTGCTTTCCTGTTTCAGGTGAGTATAACTCAGGGGCCTGGGGTTCTGGACAAATAAGGTCCAGGAAAGGAGTTTTATTATAGGATTAGAGTTGGCAGTTTGAGGGAAAGAAGACAGAGCTGCCAACATCAGAAACCAACCCCAGAAAGTGGGGTGCCCCTGAGCTGGAGATGTTAATGGCAGAAACCAAGGCGTATGAGGGTTGGCTCATGCAGCTGGCACCTTCCAGTTTCATGTAGCACAATGTCTGCTCTATACGCTACGGTACAGGCAAGGGGCTGGAGATTGAAACACATACACAGAGTCAGGTAAGGCCAAGGATGCCCCGAATGCCCTTTACTGTGTTCCAGGGCAGCTTATATAGGGTCTCCTTCCACGTGGTAACTCCCAGCTGCAAGCCCACCAGAAACCACTCCCCTGATACCAGGAACTCCTGCAGGTCTCATGCTCAGAGCAGCTGCAAAACAAGTTGTTTGCTCAGAGCAGCTGCAAGCATAGGAAAACAAGTTGTTTACTACGGCAGGCAGAGGATCACAGAAAATTCAGGGTCTTGGGGTCCACAGTCCTCAACAGTTTCCAGGCAGGCATGCTCATTTAAGAGAAGACAGAGAACAACCCAGACCTTCATCCTAGTGTTCACTTCCTCCAGCAAAGTCAGAGTCACAGAGCAAAGTCAGAGAGTCTATTTCCACCTTCCAGCTAAGGACAACAGTTAAAACTGTCCATGTTTGTAGATTCTATCCCAAAACTGCTTGGTCAATGTCTACCCCCTGCTTTCATCACCAGCACTCCAAGAGCTGAAACAGGAGGATTGCTGTGAGTTTGAGGCCAACATGGGTGACCCAATGAGTGCTAAGCCAACTTGGACTACACTGTCTCCAATAAAAATCAAACAAATCAACAACAAAAACACTTAAGGCATTGCCTGGGATACCCAAGGAATGAAGTTGCATTCCTAGCACTGGAAACAAACAAAAACCCTAAGCAAATACCAGAAAAAAAATTTAAAGTTGAATGAATATATCTAAAGGGAAAACATTCTTCTTAGCATGTAAGGCTTGGTTCACTCGACCACAAAGGTTCTTGACTTTTTCTTTAGCTAGAAATTTGACACTGAAACTCACTTATTCATCATCTTATGAAGAAATTCTAAAAGCATGTGGGTATATTAAAAATTATATTATGTCAACATTCCTTTTCTGAGTTTTTCATCAATGTTTTGCCTCTTAGTCTTCCCTCAAGGGTCTCTCACTGGAGCTGTTTCACCATTGGCTCCTGCTCTAATCTTAGTCTTAACTTCTGTTTGTCTTCATTTCTTCCTTCATATCCATCATGTATATAGAGCCCTTCTGTCTTCCTTGCTGTCGTTATTTTCATGAAGATTTGTCTCCTTTTCCATGTAGTAATTTAGTTCTCTAATTTGCCTTGCCTTCACTGACTTATTACCTCCACATCTTTTTCATTATCTCTGTCCCATCCTCTGCCTGGTAGGGAAGAAAATACACATACAAAGTCAGACCTGGTGGCCACACGCCCCAGCACTCCAGAAGCAAAGGCAGGAGGATCAAGAGTTCGAGACCAGTCAGGACTAAAACAGAAAGTTCTAAACCAAGCCAAGTCACCTGGTGGGTAAAATGTCCTGGATTTGATTCTCAGGACTGCAAAATAAATAAAAAATATAGATTTTAAAAATTTTTCCTTTTATTTTTAAAATAGAGTCTTACTATACAGTCCTGATTGGCCTAGAACTAGCTATAGATACTAGCTAGTCTTGAACTCACAGAGATTCACCTGTCTCTGAGAATGAAGGCATGTGACTTTATGTGTATGTATGTGGGTATGAGTATATGAGAACAGTTGCTTTTGGGGACCAGAATAGGAAGAAAACTACCCTAGAGCTACAGTTATAGGTAGTTATGAGCTTCCAGACTTGGATGTAGACTTATGCCCTCTGCAAGGGCAATAGGTGCTCCTTACTACTTCCTATCCTATCTGTCCTCAGTCCTCCAAAACCTCTGTGGTTAATTTTGGTTGACTAGTGCCTGGCTCTACCCTCTGACTCCAAGAAAGCTTTATTTGTCAGAACATTATCAAACTATCACACAACATTTCCTCCTTTTTGTCCTAAAAAAGGGAAGATTTTTAACTAACATAGTAAAACTATACATATACATATATAGTAAAACTTATATTGAAATAAGTACAATAACTATATATACATATACAGGTAAGAATTACATTAACAATTTCCAGTCCATTTGCATTTGACAAATTCAGAGAAAATACTCCATTGTCTATCCTATTTTTGTGAGTTCAAAGTGTTGTACCTAATTCACTTCCTATCCTAACTTGTATTAGGCTCCAAGCAAGCTTTATTTGTCAGAACATGATCAAAATATCACACAACACTTAACCACTAAGCCTTTTCTCCAGTCCTTTATTCCATTTAAACATTTTTGAAACAGACAACACAGAGAGAAAACAGACTTTTCTCCCAGCATACAATAGTGAAGATGTGGTTCAGTGATGGAGTGCTCTCTAGGTTCCATCCCCAGCAGAGTCAAACAACAGTGTGTGTACACCTCCGTCTGGCCATGTTCAGGAACTTCTGTTGTGGTCTAGAACTGGGTAAGCAGATCTGTACACACAATCTGGGCATGAGGGTTTCTCACCTTCTCTCCTGCTGGTGAGACCTAGGAATGATTGCTTTTCTTCTGCCCCATCTATATCTTCCTTGTCCCTTCCACACCTGTACCCAGCCATTTCCAGGTCCTCTGTCATTTCACCTTTTGTCTGGTACAAAAGCTCTTCAGTGATAATCCCCAAACTTTTGATGTCTTCCGGCGTCCCTTTACCCTCTGGTCTTTGGCGCTTTGCCCTTAGTCACACTGAAATCTCTGCTTAGGGACAAGTAGAGTGACTAGTTTCTGTTTGGTTGGAAGCGTCACCCCAGCCCCTGGCATCTATTTTGGAATGTTGGGTGGAAAGTTCCATTTCAAGCCCCCTCCCCTGGGAGTTGCCTCAGTCCAAACTCCAGCTCCGAGAAAGCCTGCCAAATGGTGACCCCTCTCCAGAGAGGGTCAAGACCACTCCCACGGGCTATTTAAACTGCCCCCCCAGCGCACAAACACCGTGTGGTGCCCCTGGTTCTCCTTCCTCTCCCCCCCTCCATGTTCTGGAGGGCCACCCGAAAGCGCTGGCATCCATCAAACCTGAGTTTTTTCTAATTCAGTTTGATTTGGTCTAATTGGGACTATTGCGTAGGCAGAGAGATTTGTGCGGCTGAAAAACTTTACAGTTTCCACTGATTCTTGGCTCACTCTCACTTTGGATCATGCCATAGCTGGGTTACTGTTTTCCTTTGTTTTCAAATCTCCCACTAGGGCCAGTGAGATGGCTCAACCAGTAAGGGAGCTTGCAGCAGAAGCCTGATGACCTAAGTTCAATCCCTAGAACTCACGCAAAGGTGAGACAACCGGCTCTATCACAGTGTTCTTCCACACCCCCCCCCACACACACACACTCACACACTCATTCCCTTGGCTGATTCTGCAGCATCTCCAGTACTGAGTCACACAGAGATCGCATCTTTCATGGCCGCTTGCTTTCTTGTTTAAGACATAAATTGGTCATTTCCTGATCAACCCAATGGGGTACAATTATGAAATTAAGTAAGAGATCCCCATTTTTATCCTCCATCTTGAAGGTATGTCAGGAATTTTCCATTTCTGCATCTAGCAATGGACTTTTCTAAATTTCACAGTGTGTCTTTTGGGATAGGAGTCAAGATTTTGTCATTTAAATTCTCCTCACAAAATCCCCGTTGTAGAATATTTCCTAGATGACAAAATATCCTTTCTAAGTGGCCAATGACCTGCTTTCTTCAGGTCAGCCAACAACTTGTCTTTCATTTAGTGATTTTCCTTTTTTATCTTTGGGAATTAGTAATAATAATAACAACAGTAACAACAAGAGTACCGCTCTGAAGCTCTGGCGTTTCTCAATAAGTATCATTTTTCCTTCTTTTCTACCCCTCTCATGTCAAACTAACTATTCTCTGCATTTTATTGTTTTATTTTATAGTTTGTTTTATTATTTTGTTTCTAGTCTGTGACTAGAACTCATTAGAAGAACATCATGCCCTGCTCTTTCTGAAAACATACAAATCTGTCACCTATCCATCAACAGGCACCCAGAGCAGGCACTGGAAGGAAATGAAAGAATTTGTGTGTCAAACTGAATAGAAAAACACAAATTTATTTAGTGTACTACAAGAGCACATGGACAAGGTCAGTAACAGAAGATCCATCAGGCCGTGGGCAGTGATTTTTTTTGTGGGGAGTAGGGGATACTTCTCCTTTTGGTTGGGGTCCCCACCATGCAACGCAGCCGTGCAAATGAAGGCAGAGCTGATTGGTTGATGTTTGACTCTGGGCAGGAACATTTATAAGGCCGAAGCTCTAAGGTTCCAAGATGGTGGTTTTCTACAGGGCAAATGTCTAATAGCACTGAATTATGTACTTTGGAATGGCTAATTTTACCTTTCAAGTGAAAGGAAACGTGGAAAGAGACAAACGGGAAGAAGATGCACAAGCAAATCAAACAGATTACACTGGAGCTGTAGGTGCCAAGTGCACACTCCTTCCTCCCTACTGATGAGACCGGAAATCAGATACTTCAGGCAAGGCCTCAGAGTCAGAGGGAAACCTGGCTTCCTGCCTTCAGAGTTAGGCCCCTTTCCACCACACTAACCAAAAGAGTGATCGCTCTGATCCTTAAGATCGTATCTTCAATATCAACTTACTGAGTGCCTGAAGCAAGCCAGAGGCTGTAGACTATCTCCCCTCCCGCTAAGCAGCTCTTGCAATACATGATTGAGTTGGTCCTTTAGAAGCAAGCAATTCTGATTTTTATTACTTTTAACTCCTTTCTAAGGGACTCCAGCTGTTGCCATGGGACTTAAAAGGGGTTGTTCGAGTTTTGTTTTGACTTTGAAACAAGCAAGAGACAATTAAGATTAAAGGATATGTATGTAAGGCTTCTAAGACCCCTGGAATGTTAGAGAGGCTTTAAGCTCGGAGCAAGTCTGCAGATGGCATTCAGGCCAAGTCCACTGTCCAACATAACAACGGGGAGGACTAGGCAGCCCTGGCCCCTTAAATTTGACATTGCCGCGTATATAGGTGAAGGAAGTTATGAGATAGAGAATAGTAAGGACTGGAAGACAGGCGTCAGTTCAATGGTAAAGTGCTTACCTAGCATGTCAAACCCTGGGTTTGATCCTTAGCACTGCAAAATAGATAAAGAAATTAAAATGTGATTAGCATAGTCATAGTCACTCTAGGATTCCAGACTTCACTTCTCTGCCAGGAGCCGGCTTGAGCCTGGTCTACAAAATGAAAAACCAAAGGAAAAAAGAAACGGGAAGAGGCCTCTGATGAGGAGTGTAGCCACAGCAGGGATCCAGGAAGACGGGGTAACAAAAACACGTGTGGAGGGTAGAGGAACCCCAACAGCTCCTCTCCTGTTTTGGATGGGAGAAATTTGAGCTGAGGTGAATCTTAAACACTGCCCCAAATAATTATAATATAATAGTATATTAATAATTGTAGAAATAGGAGCTGGCGGGGCTGAGTCCCCAGCACCCCGGCCGCCTCCGGCTAGCTTATGCCCCGAAATAATTACACGGACACTGTGTTCATTTAATCACCGCTTGGCCCTTTAGCTCTAGCCCTTACTGGCTAATTCTGATATCC
>NC_022018.1:22360962-22366265 GCF_000317375.1 Microtus ochrogaster
AGACAATGAGGACTACTGAGAACTCAAGAACAATGGCACTGGGTTTCTGATCCTACTGCACGTACTGGCTTTGTAGGAGCCTAGGCAGTTTGGATGCTCAACTTACTAGGTCTCTGAGGTTTTAAGACCCCTAATTGGCTGACATTTGTCTAGGGTGTCCTGGTGAAGTGCTGGCAGGTGTTTCTATCTACAGTGCTTAGAATGCCAGGCATTTTCTTTGAATGGTCTGTTCTTGGGTGGGGGTCGGGTAATCTCAACTTGTGGTTCCTCCTGAAGCCAGGCATTGTCTCCGGATAAACTACTGAGACTCCAGCCTCCATTTCAATTCATCAATGGCCAGAGTCCCAGGTGATAATGGTTGGAAGTAAAGAACTTCCTTTGGGTGGCCTGCCCAGACTTAGTTTATCATGGCTGGCCCACAAGCATTAGTTAGCAGAAAATGCGAATTAAAGCCACAGAGAAGCCCACTTCCCTCCTACTAAAGGGCAGAATTAAAAACCACAGATCATAACAAGCACTGGGAAGGTATTAAAGAATTTAAAGCCCTTTATAGGTGTTGGTGGAAACGGATCACACGGCAGCTTCTTTAGAAAACAGTTTGACAGCTGCTTAGAAACTCAGCCACAGAACTGGCTGTCTTGGGGGGCGGGGTCAAGGCACCTGCTGCCAAGCCTGATGACCTTAGTTGGGTCCCTGAGATCTGCCTAGTGGAAAGAGAGAAAGGACTCCGACTAGGTATCCTCTGCCTCCAGTTGCATACTGTGATATACACACACTAAAATATATTTTAAATTATTTTTCTTTTTTTTTGAACAAATGGGGAAAAATTCAGAATTTATTGCACTTACCCTATTCTTATTCTAATAAATTATTAATAATAAAAAGAGCAAGACATTATGACAAGTACTTTTTACAACTATTTAAAAATAAAACGACTTTGAATGCATTTTCACTCTGGAAGCTAAGAGATACTTTTTGGATAACAAGAGATATCACAAAAAGACACTATATTGACATCTAGTATTTAGTAAATTACATTTATAATCAATGTTGATTTAAGGAAATGTTAAAACACATTAAAAGGACATGATCCAAATTTTTAGAGCCCACACAATTCTATTTATAAAATGGGGCTTCACATAGCCCAGACTGGCCTCCAATTCACTTTGTTCTTGAAGCTTTAATTTTCCTGTTCCTCCTGAGTGCTACTATGCCTGCTAGAGCCCATACAATTCTTTAAAGGGCTACCCCCAAAGTTCAAGTTCCTTAAGAGGAAAAAAGTGCTCAAACACAAAACAAATAGAGCCTTGCCAAATATGATCCAAGGTCTCCCAGGATACAGATGGTTTGAACATAATGCAGTGTTTAGGTTCTGAGAAAAAAAAAATTCAATGATAAAAACATTGGTACTACAATTGGCAACATTTAAATAAACATCTTAAATACTGTAAATTGTGAGGGCCAGCTATGATAATCTAGTTCTTTACTTCCTCCAACCATTATCACCTGGGACTCTGGCCATTGATGAATTTAAATGGAGGCCAGAGTCTCAGTAGTTCATCCTGAGCTGAAGCTGGGCTACAGGAGAAACCACAAGCTGAGATCGCCTGACCCCCACCCAAGAGCAGACCATTCCAAGGAAATTCCTGGCATTCCAAGCACTGTAGATAGAAACACCTGCCAGCACACAGTCACCAGGAAACCCTAGACAAATGTCAGCCAATCAGGGGTCTTAAAACCTCAGAGGGGCTGGAGAGTTGGCTCAGGGGTTAAGAGCATTGCCTGCTCTTTTAAAGGTCCTGAGTTCAATTCCCGGCAACCACATGGTGGCTCACAACCATCTGTAATGCGGTCTGGTGCCCTTTTCTGGCCTGCAGACAGAATATTGTATACATAATAAATAAATAAATATTAAAAAAAAACAAAAAAAAAACCCTCAGAAACCCCTCACCCCCACCTTTACTACTATAAAACCCTATTCTAATTGAGCTAGGGCTCTCTGGTTAATCCAATACATTGGATATGCGGAGACACTAAGTTTACAAGCTTGATTAAAATAAAGGCTCTTTGCTTTTACATACGGGACTCTTAGTTTCCTTTTCGGCTTGTCGGGGATTGCGGATTTGGGCATGACATAAATATCCAACAAGATACAACAATTTGGCTCTAAGTTCCTTTGGCTATGAAGATATGACTGTGTTTTGGTTTTTTTTTTGTTTTGTTTTGTTTTTTTTTTGGTTTTTCGAGACAGGGTTTCTCTGTGGCTTTTGGAGCCTGTCCTGGCACTAGCTCTGTAGACCAGGCTGGTCTCGAACTCACAGAGATCCGCCTGCCTCTGCCTCCCGAGTGCTGGGATTAAAGGTGTGCGCCACCATCGCCCGGCTATGACTGTGTTTTAAATAATATAGTGAAACATTACATTTGGGGAAACTGTTTCATTATGGCATGCAATTAACTATCGAGAATGAAGAATGGGTGCACACATGAAAAGTTAACAGTGCTAAGCTTAATGTGGTCTTCATAAACCCCTTAACCCAGTGGTTGTTACATTTACTAGTGCCGCGACCCACAGGTTGAGAACCACTGCCGTAAATCTGTTGCATTTACCTCTACACAGTGTCAGTAAAACTAAAGAATGTCAGTTTCAAAGTCTTCACTTATCTGTTCTAATGAGTAGATTCACTTCACATATTAAAGTATAACAAGTTCACAGGACATTTTTAAGTATACACATTGTTTAAAATCATAGTTTAAGTATAACTGAAGATTTAAAAAGTTCAACTAGTAACTCAAACGACTTAAATGTAAAAATGTAGCTATACCAAACCTGACAGACATAAATAGTGCCTGGTCAGTGCTAGTTACCAACAGCCAGCTTTTCTGTCTCATCATTAAAATCAGAATTAAGCATTCATATCCATCCTTATAGCACAACTCAAGGCTACTCTGTGATTCAGGCTAATTGTGATGGGGTTTTATAATTTTAAATTTTTTAATTAAACATAACATTGCTATATAGACATGACTGTCTAATCTTAGAGATATACCCAAAGCACATGGGAATGAAACCTACACCCCACAAAAACTAAGGAACAAGCGCTCATAGTGACGGTGTTCATAATGCCAGAACGTGGAAATAGCACAAATGCTTCTCAACTGATGGGTGAACAAAACATTGCCCGGGTATTAAAAAAAAGAGTAAAATAGTGACGCCCTGGAAAAAGGTATGCCCAGGGGGAGAAGCAGCCACACGAGGTCTCATGTGATTGCCTCCATAGGACTAGGCACATGTCAGAGACGGAAAGTAGGTGAGTGTTGCCAGGGGCTGAAGGGGAATGAATGAGGAGTGACTAGTGATGGGCATGGGATCTCTCAGGGGTGACAAAAATGTCCTGGAATCAGACAGTGGTGACAATCGTACAACCTTGTGAACTTACTAAAAACACTGAATTATAAACCTTAGAAGGATAGATTCTCCAATCTATGCAGTGTGTTGAAAACAAAAATCCTAAAGTATAAACTAGTTTGACCAACCTCTCTCACCCGCCCTCTGTGTGCGTGTGCTCGCGCGCGTGTTTGTGTGTGTGTGTGTGTTTGTGTGTGTGTGGTGCATGCAGGTATATACACATGTGTTTGCTTATACGTGCACATATGAAGGTCAGAGGTCCTCTTTGGGTGACAGGGTCTCTCATCGAACCTGTCACTCACCTATTTGACTAGGCTGGTGGTCAGTGAGCACCCACTGTCTGCCTATCTCCACATTCCCCTCAGCGCTGGGGTTACAGACACTTGCTATCCTGCCCAGCTTTTCCATGGGTGCTAGGAAACCAAATTTAGGTCCTCCTGCTTGCACAACAATCAGTATGAGGAGCGCCGAGCCATCTCACCGGCCCCAGGAACCAGCTGCTTTTCTGAGGGCAAATACCAGGTGGAGC
This sequence comes from Microtus ochrogaster, assembly GCF_000317375.1. Classification (NCBI taxonomy): domain Eukaryota; kingdom Metazoa; phylum Chordata; class Mammalia; order Rodentia; family Cricetidae; genus Microtus; species Microtus ochrogaster. The sequence goes on from NC_022018.1 coordinate 22,364,898, forward strand.
AGAACTGAGGGGAAAGAGCAGGAGGTCAGGAGGTCAGAGGAAGCCAAGTTCATGGTACAGACAGCCCTAGACAGGAAGGACGAGGCCATGGGACCTGCACTAATCTCCATCCCTGCCGACCTCACTACTCCTCTTGTCAAATCAACATAACCTCAACCTCGGGACAGAAAGCAACCAGAGCTAACACTCTTGGCCTTAAAAGTTGCTGCAGCCACTGCAAGCCAGACAGGGACCTTTCAAAAATGTCAACCAGTGAAAGAACATACGTACTTTTTTTTATAGCTAAGAACAGAAAAAATAAGAGGAATGCCGGCTTTAGGAAGTATACGCTAGCCAAAACATGGCTGAGTGCTTGCGGTTCCCACTGGACTGCCTGGATCTACACAGCGGTCTCAAGATGCCTGCTGTCATGCATGTTGACATAAAGCAGGTCGCCACCCTCCAAGAGCAGCAATCGGATGGATAGCAGCTGAGTTGCATGCACCAGTCTTTGGAGAGGCAATCTAGGAACTCCATGCTCTGAGAGCATCCTCGGGAGGTCGACTGTCTTGGATCAGGTGTCTCTGAACCTGGTGGCAATCATAACAATAAGAGATGGCTGATCAGTAACCTTGAAGGCAGATTTGGCTTTTGCATTGTTAACAGATTTTGAATCAAGAGGAGTATTTGGCAGGGGAGAAGCAAAGACACTTTTGAGGTAGTTCTGCGGCAGCTTGGGCATTCTGGAAAAACACTGAGCTGACTACACTATACTCCAAGGGCTTCCCTCCTCCACAGCAGTGGAGAGCATCAGTCAGCACAGCTGAGAGAGCCGTCTTCTGACTGAGGTGACATTACTCAGTGCCGGCGATGGGCGATATTGATTAATACGCAGGATGGTGAGACAATTTTACAGAGTGTAAGAATGTCAGAACTAGTCATGGGGAAAAGAATGCCTCAAGTTTGCCCCAAGCATAACGTCTGCATGTGCAGTCTGGGGGAAGAAAACTGGTCCAGAGAGGAGACACAGGTAGGGGAAGCCTGGGGGAGGGGAGTGGGGAGATTAGATGCAGACACAGTGGAAATCTGGATGCCAGAACTGGTGAGATTGAGACCTAAAATTGTCTCCCGCTGTGGATAAGAGTCATCACCTGTGGGCTTTTTAAAATGGGCTGTGATGGCTTAGCAGGCAAAGGCACTCCGCACCAAGCCTGATGATCTGAGTTCGGTCCTCAAGACCCACCTCCTCCAGTTATCCTCTGACCCCCACATGTGAAGTGTGACGTTAGTGTGCAAACACGTGTGCAAGAGCGCACACATAAATATAGAAACAAATTCAAAATCAGGCTCACCGCCGGGCGGTGGTGGCGCACGCCTTTAATTCCAGCA
>NC_022018.1:22366760-22368306 GCF_000317375.1 Microtus ochrogaster
CACAGGAACAAACAGAATGTTTAGACTGGCTGACCAGAAACTGTCCTCAAGATGTGCCCCAGGAACAAGGGTAGACTGGGGCCCTACACACGGGCTGCAGGTCGGACACCCCTGGATTTAATGCATGGCCCAGGACAACTCTTCTTCGTCTCATGTGGCCAAAAGGCTGGACACCCCTGCCCCACCCTCCAGACACCTAGAAGCAACAACTGAGCTAGAATTCAAAGCAACAGATAGACACAGTATAGTACCACCTCCTGGCACTCCACGCGTGCCTCTCCTCATTTCTGCCTACGACACAGAAATACACAAAGTGCATTTCCTGCTGTACAGGACTCTCCTCTAAGCCCGACTCCTACCATCCAGGCCTCCCATGCTGCTGGGCCTGTTGTAAAAGATCAGCTGGGCCTGGGAACTACTTAACCCTCCCCTCACAGGAGGGGGTCAAGAGAGAAGTGGGACCCTGAGTTCAGTGCCACCCCTCCCAGTCAGCTGTATACAGTTCTGCCCTGATTAACATGGTCTTGGAGGAGGGGCAGGAGACTGTGGTATTTGGAGGGTATAGAAGTGTGTGTGTGTGTGTGTATGTGTGTTGGGGGAGGGGTCTGTGCATATATGTTTGTGTACAGGAATATGTGTAGGCCACAGGAAGTGCCAGTCTCTTCCTCCACCTTATTCCCTCTGAGACAGGCTCCTCCCCTCAACCTGGAGCTGACATTTCAGATAGGCCAGCAGTCAGCAAGCCCCAGTGATCTGCCTGTCTCCATCCCCAACAACATTGGGGTTACAGGCACACACAGGACCACACCCATGTATCACGTGGGGTCTGAAATCTGAGCTCAGTTCCTCCTGCTGAAGCAGCAAATGCTCTTACCCACGATCCTCTCTCCCGCCCGCTGAGCTCATTCTTATCGTTTTCTGTATAATAGTCTATTGAACACCAACTTAACCTTGCCGTCATCTAAGCCCTTTCCAGACAGACTCTCTGAGAACGTTTCGTCTGGGTTGGCTTGTCTTATTGTCACTGTGACAAAGTAGCTGACAAGCGACGTCAGGGGAGGAAAGATTTCCTCTGCAGTTTCCAAGGTTTCCATCCATCACGATGTAAAGGGCATGGCTGAGCTCACATCATGGCGGACCAGAAGCAGAGTGAAAAACAACGGGAAAGAACTGGGGACTGGGGTAAGATAAACCCCTGAAAAGACACACCCCCAGAGACCCATTTCCTCTAGCCAGGCCCTACCTTGCTCAGAGCCACCACTTCCCAAGAGGAAATTCAAAACTTGAATCTATCCATTGGTGAAGTCAGACCCCTGCTGACCTAGGCATTTCTGGAAACACCTTCACAGATACACTCAGTGGTGTGTGTTACTAACCTCCTATGGACTCTTTGGTCCCATCAGATTGCCTGTTGTCTTAGTCAGGTTTCCTATTGCTGTCATGAAACAGGCCCCAAAAGCAAGCGGGGAGGAAAGGGTTTATTGGGCTTACATTTTCACCCTGTAGTCCATCACTAAAGGAAGCCAGGACAGGAACTTAAACAGGG
>NC_022018.1:22368901-22370864 GCF_000317375.1 Microtus ochrogaster
TGTGGTTGCTGGGAATTGAACTCAGAATCTCTGAAAGAACAGTCAGTGCTCTTAACTTCTGAGCCATCCATCTCTCGGCCCAGCATTTTCTTGATTGAGGTTCCCTCCTCTCAAGTGACTTCGTTTGTGTCAGGTTGCCGTCAAACTCTCCAGCACACCTATCAAGGCCAACCTGGGACTTAGGTGATGATCCAGCTGCTAACAGTGTGCGCTGCTCTTTAAAGGGCCCAAGTTCAGTTCCCAATACCCGCCTTAGCAACTCACAACCACCGCTACCTCCAGCTCCAGGAGATCCAATACCTTCTTCTGCCCCCCACCCCACATGCACAGGTAATTAAAAATAAAAATGAAGGGCTGGAGAGATGGATCAGTGGTTAGGAATATAATACTTGTTCTTGCAGAGGCCCGGTACCCACACAGCAGCTCACAACATCCACAACTCCAGTCCCAGGGGATCCAGTGCCCTCTTTTTACCTCTGAGAGCAGCTCACATGGGCATGGCGTACTTACATACAGGCAAGACAGTCATATACATAAAATTAATAGAATAATTCTAAATTTTTTTTAAAAAACGAACCACTTTACTGCCCTTTAACAACACTGTACTTTCTATTGTTTTCCATGAGACTCTTTGGTAACTTCTTGGATTATATTTGGGGTTGTGGATTCTCTGATCTGCCCAATATAACAGCCATGAGCCAGGTGGCTACTAAATGTTAACAAGTGGTCAGTCCCAATGGGGATAAACCCTGTGGTAGTTTGAACAAGAATGGCCCCTATAGGCTCACATATTTAATCTTTAGTTCCCAGTTAGTGGACTGTTTAGGAAGCGTTAGAAGGCGTGGCCTTGTTGAAGAAAGTGTGTCACTGGGAGTGGGCTTTCAGGTTTCAAATGATCAAGTCAGGCCCAGTGTCTCTCTCCTGCTGCCTGTGGATCCGGATTTGGAATTCTCAGCTACCTTCCAGCACCGTGACTGCCTCCATGCTACCAGGCTTCCCACCGTGATGATGATGGACTAAACCTCTAAAATGTAAGCCAGCCCCAATTAAGTGCTTTCTTTTGTAAGAGTTTCTGTGGTCATGGTGTCTCTTCACAGCAATAGAACACGGACTAAGACTAAGACACGTGCCTATAATCACAACAGGAGTAGAGGCGGGAGGCTCAGAAGTTCAAGGTTATCCTGGGATACACAGTGAATTACCTTGAGGCTGAGAAGGAATACGGTGGCAGAGACTGCCCTGGCATTTGCAAAGGCCCTCATTCAATCACCAGTGCCACAGAAGACCACATTCAAGACCAATAAGAGCTTCTTCAATTCAGGGGCTCAGTGTGCAGAAACTCAGCAATGCCAAAGGACAGTATATGTCATCGTCACCCTGCACCCCATTGAACTGCAGAATCTGAGGCTATTCCAATCCCTAAAGTCATAGTTATGCCCAAACACCTAACCAGTAATTAGATATCAAATAGTCATCACGTGTCCTCTCTGTGCCAGGCACCATTTCATACTGACCAACAAACTCGGCAAGCTGCTTCCACCACGATCAGTCCAATTCCATAGGTGCCGGCACAATCCGTGAGAGCCCCGCTCTGAAGCCACACAGCTGTGGGAGAGGTTGGTTGGTACGCTTCCTGAGTATGCGTATCTACTGTTGGAAAGTGGAGAGATCGGTAAAGACATCAAACAACCCATTCCTCTTGTAAGAGATGGCAGTGTACATTTGCACTAAATGATGGCAACAGTGTATTCAATGTTACAGCGATTCTTTGGTTTTAGAGCAGTAAGATCATAATATAGGCATGGAAGCTGAGCCTCATGCACAGGCCTGTAACCTGGTTACTCTGAAGGTTAGGGGAGGGGAGGTCCAAGTTCAAGGCCTGCCTAGGCTACACAGAGAGTCTGAGGCTAGACTGCACAATTTATTTATTTATTTATTTATTTATTTATTTATTTATTTATTT
>NC_022018.1:22371416-22378179 GCF_000317375.1 Microtus ochrogaster
CAGGCTGGTCTCAAGCTCATAGAGATCCTCCTGCCTCTGCCTTCCGAGTGCTGGGATTAAAGGCATGTGACATTTCCCCAGCTGTCCTGTTTCTTTTAAATTTCTCTGTATACTGGCCTCCTACAAGACTTATCTTCCTAGCTTTCGATTTTATCTCTTCTGTGTGTACACATGACTAGACTTTCAGCAAGAATGCGAACAAGACCAGCTCAGGAAAAGCGCTGAGCTTTTCAGATTTTCCGGCCAGGTCAGGGCACAGCTGCACAATAGCATTGCATGCAGCTGCAGTTCCACAGCGATGCCTGGAACACCCACTGCATTTAATGTCTTGAAAGCAGTCAGCAATTAACAGCTCGCTCGTGCCCCTCCCTCTCCCTCTCTCCCTCCCTCCTTCTCTTCTCTCCCTCTCCCTGCTTTCCCTTCCCCCGCATTGCAGGTTATAGAAGGCGGTGGGGTGGGGGGTGGGAGCACGCACAGAACCGAGAAGCTACTACTACTCTCTGTGTGCCAGATTCCTGCAACGCGTGTCCTGACTCAGACCACTGGGTTATGCTGCCGCCTGCTGGCCAGAGTGAGACATTGAGCCAAACACGCCGGGAGGGAAATTGTAATTCAGAGCTCAGCTTGACTAATGTTAATGAATAAGTACACAGACTCTTTAAGGAAATGGGGGTAAATCTCTTTGAAATAAAGCAGCAATCCCCAGAATGAAAATCGCCACTCTAAATGTCACAAATGACGAGGAAGTGCGTGTAACAACCAAGTCTCGAATTCCACGCGGAGTTATCGGTAGGAGACCCTGAAAGGCGGGCGTTGCCTTAGTTCTCAGACTCACACACCGTGAGTCATCTCTCAAATAACCTTGGAGTAGTGATGACCCCTGGCCAAGGCTCCATTGCTGTCAGTTAGAGCTGCTTATAACCCCACTCTTCGAGCCTGGCTTCTGCAAACTTGTCCTGGGTCTTGTCAACGTTAGGTGTAGACATATATACGTGGGTGCCCTGGCATTTGTGTGCCTGCGTGGAGAGGCTAGAGGTCAACTTCAGGTACCGTTCCACACTGCCCACCTGGTTGGATTTTTTGTTTGTTTGTTTTTGTTTGTTTGGGTTTTTTGCTTGTTTGTTCATTTTTTATTTGTTGGTTGGGTGGTTTGTTTTGCTTTGTTTCTAAACAGAGTTTCTTTGCGTAAGAGCCTTGCCTGTCCTGGAACTCGCTTTGTAGTCCAGGCTGACTTCAAATGCACAGATATCGACTTGACTCTCCCTCCTGAGTGCCCAGCCCCCACCTTGGTTTGGGTTTTTTTGTTTGTTTGTTTGTTTTGTTTTGTTTTTGAGATGGGCTCTCTCATCTTCACCCAGAGCTTGCCAGATTCTGCTAGGCTGGCTGGCCAGTGAGGTCCAGGGATCCTGGCCTACCTAGTACTGGGATTTCAAGCTCCTGCCACCATGCCTAACTTTCTTATATAGATTCTGGGGATCCAAATCAATTCCTATGCTAACAATGCAGACATTTACTAAATCACCTCCCCAGCCCTGTCCTTCTAGCCTTCCTCCCCTCATGTTTCTGCCATTGCCACCTAACGAGGAGAGGAAGACACTGATTGGTCTCCACACTGTGTCTTTCATGGCGTCCTCAGTAGCTCCTGGAGTGACTTCTTCCTATAGACCTGTCCCACCTCTCCTTCCTGCATTTCTTCCCTAACAGAACTATTTCCAGACCACAGTGATTCTAAGCTGTGACAGCAACTGTCACCTCGTATATAGCTACGTATCTTGCTCATTCCAGCCACTGAAGGACAAACACCGCATCATCACACTTCTGAATAATACATTTTTATAGCCTTGCATTAGAAGATATGCTTTGCGTTGTTAGAGGAATCATCTTGTCTACGATGTTTGAATAAAAGATTCCCAGCCTAGAAAGACATGGATAAACAACTGGAACAAGGCAGAGTGTGGCAGACAGATGGCAGTTTCCAGAAGCTGATCGGGCTCTGCAGTGGTTTCTGGCTAAAGAGGGAGGAAATGGCGTTTGAGGCTAATTTGAAGCGATAAACTCTAGATACAGATGGGGCAGTGGAATTGTGGTACTGAGAGGCTGTTACAGACAGAAAGAGACAGGATGTGTAGAAGTGCTGTATGGATTTCCTGATTTTTACCTAAACAGAGGGGCAGGAAGAAAGGAAAGCCGTGTCTTTGGATGTAAAAGTCAAGCTAAGGAGACTAGGGAGATGGCTCAGTAAACAGCTTACTGGGCAAGCATGTAAGGTGTAGGTTTGATCCCCAAACCCACAGAAATCGATGAGCATGGTGGCACACACCAGTACCCCCAGTCCCGGCAAAGCAGAAACAGGCAGATTCTAAAGTTTGGTGGACGGTCAATCTAGTCTAATTAGTGAGCTCGGGACCAGGGAGAGACCCTGCCTCAAATGAGAAGGATGGCATTCCTAAGGATGACACTCACGGTTGTCATCCTCCAAGTACCTCTAAGGAAGACTGATCTCTATCACTAGGGTGATGTAATGATACTTTGTTTGAGTTTTAACAAATAAAGCTTGCCTGAAGATCAGAGTACAGAGCTAAGCCCCTAGAGGCCAGGTGGCCGTGGCTCACACTTTAATCTCAGTACTTAGGAGTCCCAAACCTTTAATCCCAGCACTAGGGAGGTGGAGACAGGAAAGGATATGGCTGGGTGAAGAGAGGAATATAAAGCGGGAGGAGACAGGAACTCAGATGCAGTCTGAGGTTTGGTGGAGACAGATGCAATCTGGAGATGCCCTCTGAATCAGTCAGTCTGAGCATGCAGTCTGCAGACAGGATTGCCCTTTTGTCTGAGGATTCGGTAGAGGTAAAAGGTCTCTGGAGTAACTGACTGCACTGCTTCTCTGAGCTCTCAGTTTTCACTCCTAATATCTAACTATGGATTTTTATTAAGAACAATTAGAATTCATACTATATAGAATGCTGCCCAACGTAGGCAGTTTTAGGAGTGCCCACAGAAGCTGTCAAAGAGACCTGGGCTGTCCCTAGGTGGCATCTATGGCCCTGATGAAAGAGCAGCATGTAAGAATATGAAGAGAATTTCTTTTGTTTTGGGAACCCTGAACAACCTTTGGTGGGACACCCAGCTCCTCGTGTTGGGTGCCTGAAGGTGGCAGTGTTTCTTTGATCACACCAGAGCAGAGGTTCCCAGACTAGAGTGTGCACCAGAATGCCCCTAGAAGGGTCACCAAAGCACAGATTGTTCCTCCCCAGTGTCAGTCAACAGATCAGGTGCATAAGCCCCCAAATGTGTGTCCCCATCAGGTTCCGGGGATAGGAATGGGGAGCAGATACAGAGCATCTAGGGACTGGCTTTTCTGTCTTTGTTTTTCGAGACTGTAATTCTCTCTGTATCCTTGACTCACTCTGTAGACCAGGCTAGCCCCTAATTCAGAGATCCACCTGCCTCTGCTTTCTAAATGCTGGAATTAAAGGCATGCACTGCTTCCACTACTGATGTGAGAAGTCCTTCTATCTATGTGTTGCTTTTATTGGTTAATGAATAAAGAAACTGCTTTGAGCCTGTAGAAGGACAGAACAGAGCCGGGGGGTGGGGGCTAAACTGAATGCTGGGAGAAAGAAAGCTGAGTCAGGAAGATGCTATGTAACTGCCACTGGAAACAGATGAGCTGGAACCTTGTCGGTAAGCCACAGCCACATGGTGATACACAGATTAATGGAGATGGGTTAGTTTAGGATGTAAGACCTACCCAATAAGTAGCTAGAACTAATAGGCCATGCAGTGATTTAATTAATACAGTTTCTGTGTGGTTATTTTGGGTGTCTGGGCAGCTGGGAACAAACAAGTAGTCTCCTTACAACACACTACCACCAAGGAACCCATCTTTGAAAGTCATGGTATAAGGATGGGTCCTAAGATCTAGCTGGTGGGGTTTGGATAGCAAATGACAGATGATAAACACCTGGTTTTCCATCTATGGCCCTCCTGGGTGGCAGTGGAACCTTTGGGGGATGGTACCTGAGTATCTCAAGAAGTGTCCTTGAGGAGGACATGTAACCCTGAGTCCCTCCCCCACTTCTCTTCCCACTCCCTCTCTCCTTCCCAGATGCCATGGGTTAGGCAGCTTTGCTCCGCCATGATCCCAGTCATGATGCCCAAAGCCACAGGGCCAAGCACCCAGGGATGGAAACCTCAGAAACCGATCCCAAATCACTCTCCCCTCCTTTAGGGTGAATATTCCAGGCAGCTTTTCACGGGGGCAGAAAGATGAAGCAATGGTCCTAGACAGTTTTCTTTACTACAGTACCCAGCATCTAGCCAGGCATTGGCAATACACACACACACACACACACACACACACACACACACACACACTCCAGAGATATCTAGGTAAAACTTGTTCAGAAACACTGTGCTAGCAGGATTAGGCAGATAGCTCAGCCCATGAAATTTTTGCTTCAAAACCCACAAGGAGGGACTGGAGAGTTGGTTCAGCAGTTAGAGCACTGGCTGCTCTTCCAGAGGTCCTGAGTTCAATTCCCAGCAACCACATGGTGGCTCAGAGCCATCTGCAATGATATGGGTGCCCTCTTCTGGCCTGCAGGCATTCATGCAGGCAGAACGTTGTCTATACAACAAATAAATAAATAAATAAAAAACCCACAAGAAACTGAGTTCTGTCCCAATAACCACATTAAAAACAACAACAGACGGGTGATGGTGGTGGCACACACCTTTAATCCCAGTACTTGGGAGGCAGAGGCAGGTGGATCTCTGTGAGTTTAAGGCCAACTTGGTCTACAGAATGAGTTCCAGGACAAGCAGGACTACACAGAGAAATCCTGTCTCAACGTCCTCCCCGCCCCCAAAGAAACAAACAACAAAAACTAAGAATGGTGGCCCTCAACTGTAATCCCAGCTCTGGCAGAATAGGAACAGGTAGACCCCTGGGGCTCACTGGCCAGGCAGCATAGCCCAATTGGCAACTAGAGTCTAGGCCAATAAGAAACTTATCTAACAAACAACATGGACAGTTCCTGAAGAATGATGGCTGAGATTCATCTCTGCCCCCACCCCACGCATGCACACCCTACACACACATGCGTTTACAGGAATGCTCTCTCTCTCTCTGTGCACACGCACAGACACACACTATAGTAACAGATAATGTGTGTCAGAGACAGGGTTTACTGAAGGCCCCAGAGAAGAATGCATGTCTCCTCGGCCCCCAGAAACATTGTCCTTACTGCCATAAGAGGCCAGCAACAGTGGACCCCCACACTCCCACACAAGACCTCCCTGTCTCAGCCTACAGAGTGCAGGAATTGTAGACACACACCCTTCTCGATGGAATTGTATTTCTCATTTTTTATATATTGTACACACCCTTTGTGCCTGCATCCACCCAGAAGAGGCACTGATGGGTGAGAGGGTGTGTACAGCTTCACCTTTACCAGACAACATCCAACTACATGACGTCAAGGTGAAATGAGCATGGGTGAGAGAGCACCTAGCTCCTTGCCTGCTTGGCTCCTGGTTCAAGGAGAGACTCTGTGCCGAAGGAATAAGGTCGAGAGCGACAGAGCAAGACCCGGTGTCCTGTTCTGGCCTCCACAGGTGCAGGCATGAGCACACACACCTGCAGACACACTCATACCCACATGATACACAGAAGTAATAAAGCAGCTAAAAGGGAGAGAACCAAGCTCCCCCATGGTTCCAGCAAAAGTACTTGCCACGAAATTTGATGACCCAAGTTCAATCACTGGAGTCCATGTTATGCCCGAAATCTGGAACCCGAATCACCACCACAAGACCAACTCCGATGCTAACACAAAGAGTTTTTATTTCACGTTATAGCTCAGGTCCCTCTGTCCATCCAAAGTGGCAGCAGCAATAGGAGAGGGACCACAAGCTGTGAACAGGGGTGGGGGTTATACAGGGAAAGAGGCTTGGGGAATTTCAAGCCTCTGGGCTTGGGATTGGCTGCCCCCTAGTGGGAGGTGAGGGGAATTCCAGACTTCCACGCTTGGGATTGGCTGCCCCCTATGATGTAAGGCGCTATCCAGGCCTGAGGGGAAATCCAGCCCTCTAGGGAGCTCAGTTATTGGTTCGTTTTCCTTGCTCAGGATTGACTGGTGGGGGGGGGGGCAGAGATGGCTCTGATTCTGGGGCCAAGTTGTGCTTCTTTCTTTGGTTCTTTTTACCTTTTGACCCTAATTTTGGGACTAGGGCGAATATCTTTGGCACACTCCGAATCTAAGAATTGGTATTCTTTTGGTCCTGGTTTCTGGGGCTGGGGACTCTTCTCCGGCTCTTGGTTCAGGGACAAATTGTCTCTTCCCAACTCTGGTCCCATTTTTAGGGTGTGTGCTTTCACTGGGTTGGGGCTTGGAGCCGAGCTACTCAGGGTCTGCGTAGGGGCTACGGATCAGGGATTTTCTGGGGCTTGGGTCTCTCATTCAGATGTTGGAAGGAGAAGGCAGATGCCTGCAAGTTGTTCTTTGGCCTCAACAGGCTTACCATGCCACACATACTAATAAACAAATAAATAAGTCTCACTAAACCTTTTATGTTTGCCAATGCGCTAAATATAAAATAGGCATCGTATTTTAAATTGCATTCCCTGTTTCTAGCCATAAATAAAGGACAGTGAGCTTATAATTCACGATCCTAGAGAAGCTAAATTAGAAGGTGAATCCAAAGACAAACATATAGGCATCCTCCTGAATATTAACCTTCATAAGGCGATGAAAGGAGA
>NC_022018.1:22379786-22383468 GCF_000317375.1 Microtus ochrogaster
GTCACTAACTTACCAGTAACTAGCAGAGTTGTATTACACTGTTTGGGCAGCCTTCATGCGCAGCATCACATTATTAAATGTATACATTTGGCTGTACAGTTTTACTGTTAGTGACACATAATTACATACATTTATAGTGGATGGGTGGTAACTAGATACATGTATTCATGGTGTAATCATCAAATTGGGGTAATTAGTATTGCTTTGTGCTGGGGACTTTCACAGTCTTCTGCTTCTCTTGAGACAGATAGTAAATCTTTGTGAACTACAGTCCCTCTGTGCAGGAGAGAACTCTTGAAGCTATTCCCCCCACCCCGCTCCACTTTGCTGTTAGTCATTCAACTTCTCACTGCCTTCGTAGCCTCCGGTAACCCTATTCTCTCCTCTGTGGGATCAGTGGTTTAGACTCTATATGAATAAGAACAGATGGCACTTGTCTTTCTGCGCCTGACTCATTGCACTTAACAACCTTTGTTCCATCCATGTTGAAACAAATGACAACTCTGGACTCAGGGGTGGGAGGCGGTGCACACGATTTCCCTATGTGTCTGAATGCTGCTATCCTTTATCCATTCAGCTGACAACAAACGCACCAGCACCACTGTTGGCATTTCCATTTTTAAAGCTAAAGCTCAGCCAAGTGTGGGGGTGCACACCTGTAATGCCAAGAGGTAGAGGTGTGAAGATCAGAAGGTCAGGGTCAGCCGCGGCTGCACGGTGAGCGCTAGGCCACCTTGAACTACTTCAAACTCTAGCTCATAAAACTGAAGGAGAGGCAGATGAAATAGCTCAGTGGGGAACAGTGCTTGCTATACTTAAGGGCTTAAGTTTGGATTCCCAGCACCCACAGAAGAGCTGGCATGGCTTCATAAGCACCTGCGAAGCTAGCCCTGTTAGGGGCGGAGACGGGAAGAGGGATAGCGCTTGCAGTCCCTCAGCCTAGCGCCCAGTTTAGTGAGAGACCCTGGTTTAAAGGGATAAGAGGGAGTGCCAAACCACAACACTCAAGACCCTCCTTTGGCATTTATACATGAGCACCCCCCCACATGTACATGAGACACACATGCATGTACAAGGTACACACCCCACTGTTGTGTAAGTCTCTGACACCAAAACATTCCATCCTGCAAGGGAGCTCCTTCAGCAGGGAGGTAAATAACACAAAACAGCTCCAGAAGTCCTTGAAAATGACCAGATTCATTAGGCCCCTTCCTGCAGGGGTAAGCAGAGCACAGCTGCAAAGACTCAGAACTGCCGGGAAGAGAGTTAGACCAACTGAAAGGATACTCTCAAAACTACTGAGCTGCCTGTGGCTCCAGGTTTTCCAACTTTTGTGAGCTGTCACCCACGCTGGGTGGGCCTTGGTGATTTAGTTGCCTTTGAGAAATTTCTGCTCCCCAGGCATACTGCTGTAAATAACCCCAATTAGACCTATTGATTGGGTCATCAAGTTGGATTCTGGTGGTACTGTACTTTGGTCTGTCCTGAGTTCCCCTTCTGGGGTGAGAAGATGAGTGTGTTTTGTGTCTCCAGGAAAAGTTTTGTCACCCCCCCCCAACACACATGCATGCTAAATTAGTTAAAGACCAAAACCAGAAGAGACACTGGCTGTTCTTTAGCTCCACAAATTTTGAAGTTTCTCATGTGTATTTCAAGGATAAGGACAAGTCTTTGATGCTGGGGTGACTGTGGGATGACCCTTAATGTAAGGCAGCAATGGTCTTAAATTGGGGAAGTGTGAACACTTTAAGCTTTCCCAGGAACTTCAAAGGGTTGGCCTTTCCTCATGAGTCCCTGGGGTCTTAGACTCTTGCATTGGGCACGAATGCAGCGAACTGATGTGTGTTTCACCACTAGCTTCTTGCTGGGTTCAAGAACGAGAGCCTCAGCTGGGCGGGGGTGTGGCGCATGCCTTTAATCCCGGCACTCAGCACTTGGAGGCAGAGGCAGATGGATCTCTGAGTTTGAGGCCAGCTTGGTCTACAGAGCTAATTCCAGGATAGGCTCCAAAGCTACAGAGAACCCCTGTATAGACAGAGGCTCCTTCCCGGGTATTCAGGATGGGGTGCAGCATCATCTGTGCTGTGCCTGAGATAAATAACATTGGGGAAAATTTATAAACAGGCTGGGATGGGAGACGGAGGCAAAGACTTATGTTAGGGGACCACAGCAAGTCGTTTGGGTGAGTGGAGTGTGGATTAAGGAGAATCCTTAGGCAAGGACATGAATGGATGCATTGAAGAAAAATTTCACAAAAGCCGAATCATCTAGGTGCCAGGCTGGAACCAAGAAAATGCCAGGAGCCAAGAGTCAGGCGGTACCTCTGCCTCACGTGAATCGGACACTCATGAATCGGACACTCTCCAGGTAAAAAGACTTGTGAATGCAACCACTCATCCGTCACTTGAAATGTCACTTGACTCCTGTCAAGCAACAGAGTTGAAACCTCACTGTCCTAGGAGGAAACAGAACTACAGACTTCTACGGGTGCTGAAGAACAGGAAGGCACAGTGCTCAGAGAACGCCAGCCAAGGTCAAAGCTGAATGGCACCTGGGAAAGGAAACGCTGTGTGCTGCCTGTGTTCCACATCTGAGTGCCGCGGAGTTTAGATGAATCATCCTTATTCTTCTCTTGCCGCTACTCACTCGGTTACCCTCAGCTTGCATCCTTGTTTGCTCTAGGTGCTTTGCTTGTCTTGTGTTTTATTCTGTTTTGATGCACTATCTTCCTACGTATGAAGGCTACTCTGAACTGACTGTATAGCCCCATCTGGACTCAAACTCATGATCCTCCTGCCTCAGCCTCCTGTGTACTTAGATTACAAGCCTGCGCCACCTTCACCTTGCCCAATCCCCATCTTGCGTCTTGTCTGTCAAGGTTCAGTTCTGGAGCTGCAGAAGCCAGGTCTAACTCCAGAACTGTCTGCACCAACTGGCTAGCACACTGCTGACCCAGAGTGAATGCTAAGTAAGCAGCAGGCTGAAGAGTCTGTGAGTCTTATCTCTAGTGGCCTCTGACCAAAGATTAGCAAGGAAGATAGCCCATCTTAGGGCAAAGGTAAGGGTGCCGTGGATTCCAAGTAGGAAACCAAGAGGATGAATACACAGCTAGGCCTTTGCTTGGAGAACAGTGAGCTAATGTTAGTTACGTTAATGCTGGAACGTTTTGGAGCCAATATTTATGTAATGATTTCTTAGGGCAGGCAAGAGCCAGTCTGAAACAAGCACCCACACATCTGTATCCTTCCGTCTAACCTCTCTCTCTCCCCTCTCTTCTCTCTCTCTCTCCTCCCTCCCTTTCCCTCCCTCCCTTTCCATTTTTCTTCCCACTCTGGGGATGTCTGGCTTCTCGCAGTCATCATCTGTTGCAGTATGAGCAGAACATATGTGTAAGTCCCAAACACTAGAGGGCGTAGGAGAGGCGATCATATTTAAACCCCTTAGGGCTCAAAGAGCTATCTATGCAGACGGGAGGGACAGGAGGCAGAAAGAGTAAGAACACAGAAGAACCCACGGAGACTGGCAGTGTTCACAGGGTCTGCAGAGGTCCAAGCCAGATGGGGCTCCAGCGCTGAGAGGAGACGTGGGCATGAGCTCCCATCCCTAACCAAGAAGCTGTCTCCAACTGAAAACTGCTTGCAAAAGAAAAATGTGTTTTCTCCAATGGAGTCTCATGGAGTGG
>NC_022018.1:22384083-22391921 GCF_000317375.1 Microtus ochrogaster
TTTTTTTTCAGTGAAGAAGGGGGAAAGGAGGACAAGTTGAGCAAGAGCAGGGGAGCGAGCCAGTAAGAGTCGCTCCTCCATAGTGTCTGTGTCATTTCTTGTCTCCAGGTTCCTGCCTTGACCTCCTCCACGATGGACCATAACCTCTAACATGAAACCCTTTCCTCTCCAAGTTGCTTTTGGTCATGTAATTCTCCTGCCTCAACCTTCCGAGTAGTTGGGATTCCAGGCCTGGGCCACATCTCTTACATCCTTAAGGAAATCTGCAATTATCCCCATAATCTGGTTCACCCCAATAATTCAAGATAACTGCCCAGTTTTAAACTCAACTGATTCGTACATCTCATTCCATCTGGAACATAAACTTTTCTTTCCTTGCGAGTTACCATATGCACTTTTCTGGAGACAGGGACATAGATGTCCCTGAGCGAGCACTATTTCAACATAGTCAACATTTGCTTAATGCCTTTCTCCCTAGCGCATCCCTCCCTGGTCAGGAGAGTGCACCCTGTGGTTTTTTAAGTTCAATATGGTTGAGTCCCGGAGTCCCGGGGAACCCTTGATTGGCATCCCTTACAGTTTTCCTCCCTTTCTGGCTCCTTTTTGTCCACTTTAAAGTTTCTGGGTTTAGTCCCCAGTACCCCCTTATCCCTGATCCTTCTGTGAGATTCACCTTTTGGGACTATTAACTAAGATGGTATTCAAGAAAATGACTGACTCAGTCTAAGCCCCTCCAGCCAAGGACAAGTGTCTAATGTGTCCTCTTCGGGGCCTGTGGAGGGGCAGCTCCTAAAAGCTTTATATAGGGGCACATCTTATATGGTGGTAGGTTCTTTTTTTTGTTTGTTTGTTTGTTTTTTTTGTTTTTCGAGACAGGGTTTCTCTGTGGTTTTGGAGCCTGTCCTGGAACTAGCTCTTGTAGACTAGGCTGGTCTCGAACTCACAGAGATCCACCTGCCTCTGCCTCCCGAGTGCTGGGATTAAAGGCGTGCGCCACCACCGTCCGGCTTGGCGGTAGGTTCTTAATAAAGATGGGCTACTGCCAGAGGGCCAGATGTGTTTGTGTGCAGATGTGTGCCTGAGTGGAGGTGCCTGATGTTAAGGCTCAAACCCTAGGACAAATGGCTGAGGTGTCTATTTAACACCGCAAAGTGGACCTGGCCCTCAGGTTCTCCCAGATTTCTCAGTCCCTACCTGTCACAGAGTAAGGCTATGATGCCCCGCCCCCTGCCTCCAACAGCTCTCCAGCCCAGAAGGGAAGGGCTGCCCTTCCCCCAGAGGCTCTCCCCTTACATTCTAGCTGTTTTGGTTATCCGCCCACCTCTTTATTTTTTTTTTACCTTTTGCCCTCTGGGCTGCTGCACCTGGTTCCCCACTCTCCTCACATGGCTGGGGTCATGTCCACTCTGGACTCTCCCAGATGTCTCTACCTCTGCCTATGTTCTCCCTTTTATCTGCAGTAAACCTTCTTCTCCACACCTAGGAGCAGTCCTTCCCTTTCCCTTCCTTTCTATTTTATTTTATTATTATTTTTTTCTTTCACCAGAGAGGCCAGAAGTCTCGGACCCCTTTGGAATTTGAGTTACAGATGACTGTGAGCAGCCTGAGGTGGCAGCTGCTGCTAAGGCAGAATGCATTTTGAAGCTATGAGCTCCCAATAGCTCCATGACTGGGCACTTTAAAAGTGATATAAATTGGGTTGGGCAATGCTGGCACACACCTTTAATCCCAGCACCTGGGAGGCAGAGGCAGGAAGATCTCTGTGAGTTTGAGATCAGCATGGTCTACATGAGTTCCAGGCCAGTCAGAACTGCACGGTGAGACCCTGTCTCACTCAGATAAAAAGGAAATGGGTCTGGTGTTGAGACTGTGCACCGCTCAGCAGTGAGACTGTGCACCGCTCAGCAGTGAGACTGTGTACTGCTCCTGAAGAGGACCCGAGTTCAGTTCACAGCACCCCTGCTGGGTGTCTCTCAACTGCCTGTAACCCCAAGTTCATGAGATTTGACTGCCTCCTTTCTTCAGATACCAGCACCCACATGCACATACCCACATAAACATAATCTAAATTAAATCTTTAGAAAGAATTTCAACATAGTCAACAACATTTACTTAATGCCCTTCTCCCTTCCAGCTGTAAAGCTGTGATTTTCTTAGAATCATATCAGAAAAGTCCTTTACAGTAAAGGGACATGTCCTGATCCCCTTCTGCAATCCTAGTAACATCTAGATTGACCTAATCAGATTGTAATCTCATGGAGGCACCACTGGAGCGGATTATCAGGCATCCAAGAGAGAAAAGGGAAAAATTTCTTAGCTACCCTCTGAGATGTTTCTTGAAAGTAACAAAGAGATGCACAAGTTTACTGCTAAGACACTTAGTTGCTACTCTCCCTTGAGGAGCCCACACGCACACTACACTGCGTGTGCCTTCATTTCCAGAGCACCTCTCTCTTAACGGCCCATCCCCATTTAAGATGTGTTAGGGTCTATAGAGATGGATCGTCAGTTAAGAGCACTGGCTGTCCTTCCAAAGGACCTGGGCTTAATTCCAAGCACCTACGTGGCAGTTCACAACTGTCTGTAACTCCAGTTCCAGAGAATCTGGCATCTTCACACATACATACAGCCAAAACCCCATTGCACATAATAAATAAAAAAATATCTTTAAAAATGCATTTAAAATGCCATTTAATATACCATAACTCTTGAGAAGCCCACATTCATGCTCTGGGTGGCTTTTTTTCTTTCTCTGTTTTTAACACTCTCCAATTCTGAGCAATCATGAGATTGTTTTTGTGTGGAAGTTGAGGATCTGGTGGGTCAAATTCCCTAACCAATCATGGGACATTCCTCAGGTTGCAGTGGATGAGAGTGCTAAACTGTATCTGTCCCTGTGGTGGAGCTTGTTCCTTCTGTTCTAGGGAAGACACCTTCCTTGTCTCTTCCAGAAGCTAGTGTTAGCTGGCTACCCTGGGGCTATTTCCTTGTGGCCATTGTCTTCATATAGCACTTGTATGTGCCCATTCTTCAAATCTACATATGCACCACATCCGTGCCTAGTTGTTGTGGAATATTTAACCATGCAAAGATGTAAAGATGTGTTGTTGCTGTTTTACCTTGCCCGCCTAAGGCACCTGTTTTAATAAAGCTGAACAGTCAATAGCTAGGGAGGAAGTAAAAGCAGGGCTTCAGGCAGAGAGAGTAGGAAGGAGGAGTAATTTAGGCTCAGGAGAGAAAAAAAGAGAAGACAAGGAGACTCCAGGGGCCATCTAGATGTGGAGGGAGCCGAAAACAGTCACAAGGCAAAACACAGATGAGTAGAAACTGGTTAAATTGAGTTAAAAGAGCTAGTGGGACAAACCCAAGCTAAAGCCAAGCATTCATTCTTGATAAATTTCCCTGTTTCCTGATAAATTCCGTTGTCTTTATTTGGGAGCTGGTTGGCAACTCAAAGAAAATGCCAACTACACCTGGTGCCCAAGGAGGTCAGAAGAGAGCATTGGATCCCCTGGAACTGGAGTTAAGAGATAATGAACCTTGTGGTGCTGGAAATCAAATTCATGTCCTTTCCAAAAGCATCAAGTGCTCTTAAGAGACCTCTCTCCAATACCCTTCCTTACTTTTTTTTGTTTTGTTTTGTTTTGGGACAGGTCTCGCTTCGTAGCACAGGCTGGGCTAAAACCCATGATCTGCTTCTGCTTCACAAGTGCTGGGATTACAGGTTTGTACCAACATGTCTGGCTCTCTCTTTTTTTTTTTTTTTGATATGTTTGTGTAACTGCCTGCGTATCATGAGTGATGCACACATGCAGAAGGCTAGAAGATAAACTGAGGTGCCAGCCTTTGCTTTTCTACTTTATCTGAGACAAGATCTCTTTGTTATTGTGAAAGCCAGGCTGGCTGCCTCCTACCTCACTGTAAGCACGCTGGTATTACAGACACCTGCACTAGCTTTTAAGTGTGTTAAGTGGACTTTTATATGGATTGGGTGATTCGAACCCAGGTTATCAGGCTTGTACAGCAAACATTCCCACGGAACCATCTCCCAATCCAGATTCTTTTTTCAAAGAACACTACCAGCCATTAGATTTAAGACCCATCTGAATTTATCCTGATTGATTTTAACTTGATTTCACTTGCAAAGACCTCATTTCTACAAGAGTTCCTTTGTACTGCTGTTTTTGACAATGCTAGGGCTGGAACCCAGAGCCTCACATGTGCTGGGAAGTTAAACTTTGCCTACCCCTATTTCTAAATGTAGCCACATTCGTATGTACTGTGCCAGTGTGGTGTGACTTAACATATCTTTTTGAGGATGGGAGGATACAACCCAACTCATTGCACCTGCCAGATGTAACTTTTTGGAGGTGAGCTGGTAAATTCTTATTTTTCATAAATCTTAGCTTATTAAACCAGAGGAACTCCATTTCAGATGGAGTCAGTAGGATCTGGGGATATTAGGGAGGTGGTTCCTTGGAATGGGCTTCTGAGGAGCTAGCTCTTCAGGTGAGCCTTCAGAAGAACAGGTTGACAGGAAAAAGGCATGGAGGGAAGGTGGTAGTGAAGTAATATGTGTGGGAAAGGCATCATGGGGCACAGGAGGGAGGGACAGTGGCCCACTGGATTAGCTAGTCACATGTCTGGTGCTGCTCCAGATGAGTCAGAGAACTGTTTTGGGGCTAGAGTGTAGAACTCAGAGGTAGAACTCTGGCCTAGCACACCTGAGGTCCTGGGTTCCATCCCCAGGACTGTGAGAGGCAGAGGATTGTTTCCCAGCTGCTGAAGCTCTCCAGCCCATGGTCGGGGGGGAAAAAGGGATGCATCCAGAGATACTTGCTTACTACAGGCAGGGATGAGCCTTGGCTCACCCAGGTCTTGCACTTCCAACTGTGCTCCGTCCGGAGATCTCCCTCTGCATTAATCCTACCTCTCTTTGAGGCTTAAGGTATCATTTACTTGCTGATGACATGGAGATTTGCCTCTCAAATGCCAAACTGGCTTCTCCATTACCTGGAGTATTCAGCAGGTATAGAACCCAGGACCTGGAAGGCTGCACTTAGTCCCAAGACTTGTTTGCTTCCCAGTGGCTTCCACTCAGAAGTATCACTCACTCAAGAGTCATCCACTTCCCAAAATTAAAAACTGGGGGATTTGATGCTTACTTCTCTCTTCCGTGCACATTAAGTCACATCAAATCCTGTCCTTTGGTGGCTCCCCCCTCACTCTCTGTTCAAATACATGAGCAGACTTAGCACAGTTTCATTAGCACAATAACCCCCTAACTAGAGCATGGCTTCTTCATCTCCGCTGGGAAGGAGCACCCTTTAACATAATCACAGAGCTAAAACTCCTCGTGTTGACACACAAATCTCTACTGACCTCTGCTGTGTCATGAATCCTCCACATCCCAAAGCTTTTCTTTTTCTCTTTCATAGTGAAACCTTTTGCAAAATAAATAAATGGAATCACTTTTTAAAAACTGAGGATCAAAAAAAAAAAAAAAGTCACATCGTTCAAAACGCAAACTCACATTTCAAAGGCAGAAAGGGGCAAAGGTATCCTTACAACTCTTTTCCTCTGGTTCAGGAGTCCTAGAGTGGTACCTGGTGATTGTGTTTGCGCCCTCTCTCCTGACCATTCACAGAAAACTCCATGTTCCATGTTCAGAAATCTAACGCTACCGAGCCCAGGTGCTGCTGTATTCTCCCAAACGCATTGTGGAGAAAAGGCACAAAGACAGGAGGCGCCTGCGTCCATCTGGCCACACTTGGCATCCTAGATTCCAGCCCTAAGAAAGTGGCAACTTCGGGGATGAAAAGGACATCTGTGTGGCGTGCAAACCTAAAGCAGCCATAAAAGCCCTGTTCGGTTACCCCCAACGATTCTGCTCTCAAATAACTTGGAACACGAGAACGTAGCCCAAACCAAGTTCGCGCTGCTCAGCTTCTCAGGGAAGTCCTTCGAATGAAGGCACTTTGCATCCGCAACGCGTTACAAAGTCGGAAATCTGAAGTTACTTCGTGAAGTGAAACCGCATCACCAATGTCAATTCAAGCACACGGGATTAGTTTGCCATGTTTACTAGGACACGGGAAGAACAAATGATGCAACCGGGCAACATAACCCCCAAATCCCACCAAATGCGCATCAAATATTCAAGAAACTTTACAGGGCAATTGCACATTCCACGGGGACTCCCATGAACTGCGGAGCTACGCTTAAACAATAGAATGAGGAAAAGATGGGAGTCACTGAGAATGAGCGCGGGTTTAAGTTGATTTTTCAAATGTCTCACTGGAGCTAAGGCGTTTGTCCTTGGCTCCTGCACGCCTCTGCAAATTGTTCCCACGGTCACTGTCTCGAAGCAGCAGAGATCCGGGAGCAGGTACTGCGTCCCGCGGGTGTTGTAGCGGTCGCACCCGGCCAGGTTGTGCAAAAAACACTCTGGTCCTTTCCCGCGGATCGGTGGAGTGGGAAAGTAGGTGGCCCCATCACTCAAGGTTGCTACAAATGCAACTCGCAACTTTTGAAATCAATCTACCCCCCTCTTTTTTTTTTTGGATCATGCAACGGATGCCACCGTTCCTTGGGTTTGCAACCCCCCACCCCTCCCCCGAGACCAATCATTGCCGCGCTCGGGCCTCTGCACAGCGCCCCCGCCCCCTTCCCGGGCCGCACGCAGCCACCACCACCGCCGCCACCGCCACCAGCAACACCGAGTCGCTCAGGCCACCGGCCCGCCGCCTCTTAAAGGGAGGTGGCCGCTCTTAAAGGGACCCTCACGCGCCCGGCCGGCGGGAGCGCGGCGGCCCGGTTCCCGAAGGGCCGCGCCCAGCCTAGGCCGAGCTCCACGCGGCGTCCAAGCGCGGGGCCGTGCCGCCGCCACCGGGAGCAGCATTTTTATTCAGGCGACGCTTAAGGGAGCCCGGCGCGCCCGGTGCATTGTGGGAGCGCCGCGGCCCGTTTTCGGGAGGAGGCGGAGGGCGCAAAGCGAGCCGGTAAGCGGCGGGCCTGGCGAGGGGGGGCGAGACAGCAGGCTTAAAGGGGAATATCGGGCCGCAGGCCCGGCGCGGCCGTTGCAAATCCCCCTCCGGGCCGCCCGGGACGGCCGGGGAGCCGTGCACCGGGGCCTTTCGCGCGCCCTGCCTGGAGAGGGGCCGAGCCCAGGGTTTGGTGGGGCCGCTTTAAAAAGAAGCGCCGCCCGCGCCGCTGCCTCCTCCGCCGTCGCCGCCGCGGCACGCGGGGCCGGGAAAGGAGGGAGGAGCGGAGGGGGAGGGCGGCGG
The DNA here is from genome assembly GCF_000317375.1 of Microtus ochrogaster. Lineage (NCBI taxonomy): Eukaryota > Metazoa > Chordata > Mammalia > Rodentia > Cricetidae > Microtus > Microtus ochrogaster. The sequence goes on from NC_022018.1 coordinate 22,391,370, forward strand.
CGGCCACGCAGGGGTTAATCTTTTCGCCCGCCGACATTTTTGTGTGGCGGCGCGGCCGGGGAGCCCGCGCGCGCGCGCGTAGCGCCGTGGCCTCCGGTGTCCTGGCGCTGCGCCTCGGGCCTCCCCGCCCCCACTCGGCCCTCGTGTCCCTCCGGTCCCCGCCGGCGACGGTCACCACGGCTGCGGCGACGCCGGGCCTGTGTCGTGGCATGGCCGTGCCCGCGGCGCCGCACGGTACAAAGGACGCGGCCCGCGCCCGCCGTGCCTTTAAAGGCGGCAGCCCGCGATTTAAGGTGTCCCCTGGGTGGCATCCTCCGCGTCCGGCCTCATGGAGGGCGCGGGGCCTCGGCAGGCACGACGCGGCTCCCGGGCCTGTGTGCATGCTCGGGGCCGGGGGCCTGGCGGTGAGGTAGGTCTGCTGCCCCGCTGCGCCCCGTTGCCTGAGCCCGCCCCGCGTGCGGGAGCGAAGGGGTTAAATGCGATCTTTAAATATTCATGTCATTGTTTTAAAGGTGTAAACATGTGGCTTCCAGGTCGGACTTACCCCCCCCC
>NC_022018.1:22392021-22397802 GCF_000317375.1 Microtus ochrogaster
CCCCCCCCAAATAGCTCGAGTTTTCTTTGCTGTTAAGCCCTTGTGATTTAGGTCTCCTTAAACTTGAATTTTAGAACTGAGTTTCCTTGATGTAAGGTGTTTTGTTTTTTTAAACTTTCCTAATCAGAAAGTATAGAAAAATACGTGTAAAAGGAAGGGACTCTTCAGAATCCCTTTCCTTCCTTTGCCTTAAGGGCATAGGATTGGAGGTGGGAAGAAAAGATTCCTTATGAAACGCAGTTTTCCGGTTTTGTACCTGGTAGAGTTGACGTAGAGTTAAATGCAAGACTTTTTCCTCCCTCTTTCCAAACTTTTCTTCGAAGTTGAATTGTAATTTGCATTTTTTCCAAACTAGCCTCAACATTCCCATCTCGGTAACGTGCTCGGTTCATCCTGTCCGCAAGAGAAGTTTGGCTTCTTTGAATGATGTGCGAAGTCTGTGTAGTTTCCCGCTGAAATCATTGCTCACGTTATGTTTGTAACGACCGTTTGGATTACTGCCCAAATTTGGGCTTTGTGAAATTTATTTTAAATGAGTGATATGCTTCCCGGGGGATGGAAAACTCTGTAAATGGGAATTATGTTCTCAATCATAAATTTTATAGGAGAAACCGGCCCTAAAACTTAGGGTGTATGTAATCCTATGCCCAATAAAGCATCAGTCAGAAAGTTTGTAAACCCCGGGAACACTTACGAATTTTGATTTGGATGGAAGGCTGCAAACAGAAGAGCATGTGCCCTAAGTGCAGTGAGTGGTACCCAGAACCCATAATACTAGTGATTTCGTGTGATACTGTTTCATTTTGTAACGAGCTAGGAATGAGGAGTAGTGTGTTTAGTTAATGGTATGTGTGCTGGATTGTTGGGCGGGATGTTTGCTTTCTAGGAATGCTAAAAGCATCAGAACATCAGAGAACTTTACACGCACCCTCCTGAACACAGACTTTACTGTGTTTGCAGCTATTGGGAGTGTTTGGGTGTTTTCTTGGGTTTTTTTGTTTGTTTGTTTGTTTGTTTGTTTTTAAGTAGTGTTCTTCAGTGACTTCTCAAGACCGTTAGTTTGGCACAGTGTTGTTTTTAAAATTAGGATTTAGGATCTTGAAGAATTTTGAATTTTGCCAGGTGTAATGGTGGATCCCTTAATCCCAGCATTTGGGAAGCAAAGGCAGGCTCATCCCTGTGAGGCCAGTCTGGTCTACATAGTGAATTCCAAGACAGTCAGAACTATGTAGAGGGCTCTATCTCAATTGAAAAAAAAAAAAAACAATCCATGGGCTGCATCTGTGCCCACTTTCTGCAGCTTCTGATGGCGAGGGAAAGACAGCTAGAAGTTTTCCAGAAAAGTCACTGTAGCTAGCACTGCTGGTTTCTGAAGTGTAGACTTTCAGGCTGACATAGTGAATATTAGTTCTCTTAGCCCTGGACCCAGAAGAACTTTAGTTAACCGCCCAAGTGGCAGGGGGAGCCACTGTTATAACCACACTCCCGCCTCAGGGCTTCAGTAGGTATCCATGATGGTACCCATCATCGGGTACTCCAGCTTGACCAACAAGTATTTCCCTTTGGTCTAGGCAATTCCAGTCCTCGTACCTTCCCTAATGTGTGTTCATTCACTTGATTCCTGACAGATACAGTTCAGAGTCTTTTAACAATGTCTTTTTGTGTTTTGCTGGTGCCTAGGTGGATCCCAAGTAGAAAGCGCAGTGGATCAAAAGAGAGGGAGGGGAGGGGCTGAACTGTGAAGAGTGTGGCCCCAGAACCATGTCTGCTCGGGAGTCCTTTAACCCGGAAAGTTATGAACTGGACAAGAGCTTCCGCCTAACCAGGTTTACTGAACTGAAAGGCACAGGCTGCAAAGTACCCCAAGATGTCTTGCAGAAATTGCTGGAATCTTTACAAGAGAACCACTTCCAAGAAGATGAGCAGTTTCTGGGAGCTGTTATGCCACGGCTTGGTATGTATACTATCTCTTTGATACAGTGCCACCCAGAAGTGTGGTCAGCTGTCAATACCAGATTTCCCCATGTTGCTTTGTTCGGTGTAATTAGTAATGTCTCTTAGTGAAAGGAAGAATTTGAAGGCATCAGGGCATGTGGTTGGCAGCTGTTAAATTATAGGGTATATGTGTGACATCATACTACAGTAAGACTATTTTCCCGTTGGCTGAGGATAAGCAGAAACTCCTTTCTGTTTTCTCAAATGGCCTCTACAATGTCATGTGGCTTCATTGACCTATTGAAGGTGTTGCTTTAAGGACAGTGCCATCCTTTGCAGGATGTTTGGGTTGAAAACTTGAGGGTGGACCACACAAGACTACTGACTACTGCAGGCTCAGGAGAGAAGACTGGGGAAATAGTTCAGTTGGTAAAGTTTGAGGACCTCAGTGAGTTTGAGCTTCTGCATCCATTTCTCTAAAAATTTCTCTCTCTCTCTCTCTCTCTCTCTCTCTCTCTCTCTCTCTCTCTCTCTCTCTCTCTGTGTGTGTGTGTGTGAGAGAGAGAGAGAGAGAGAAAGAGAGAGAAAGAGAAAGAGAGAAAGTATTGGAGTGCGCTTGTAATCCCAGGGCAGGTACAGAAAAGGCAAGTGTGTTCCTGGGGACTTATAGCCAGCCTAGCCTACTTGCTGATTCCCAGGACTTTGCTGAGAGCTGACACCTGAGGGTGTGCTCTGACCTACACATGCATGTACACATGTGCATCTGTATCCATGCACATCATCTGCACACATACACACAAAGGCAAGAAGACAGCATGAATTTGAAATTGACCCCAGAGTGCCAAGTAGAGCCAAGGGCAATGATGTTTTCTTTTCTCAATTCTCTCTATCATTAGTGGTTTCCCTTTCTCAAACACAGAGCTCAGAAGAAATTCTAGGCTCTGAAATATAGTTCTTTGGGTGTGTTTTATTATATGCATGATGTAAAACAGGCTGGAGCTGATGCAGAGGCTCTTTCTCTTAACGTAATTTTAAAATTTTGATTCTTTGGGAAGTTCACATCATGTACCCCAATTCCACTCATTTCCCAGTCCTTCCATGTCGTCTTCACCCTGTAGCCCCCCCCCAAAAAAAAAAAAACAAAAAGAAACAAAATAACAGCAAAAACTTTTGCTCCTCTGTCTTTTCCCACCTCTCCATGATAATATAGTCATTTGTCATAGTGGCATTGAGAGCTGTGGTGTGTCACATAGTATACTTTTTGCTTGCAATTTTTCGCTGTGATGAGTTGTTGGTCTGGTTCAAGGCCTCTGGCTTCTGCTACACCATCAGTGCTGAACCCTTCCTTATTGAAACTTCAGATATCCTGCTGTTGCCCCAGACATGGAGACCTTCCAGCTGTGGTTCTGCAGGACCAGTCCCTTCACACACTTCAGCAGGTCATAGATGGGGTAGATGTTGGGATGGGCCAAACCATGGCCCTGGGTTTGGGCCTCCACCAGGACTTCCTACCTCAGGCAAGGGTCAGGGCCAGCTCTCCAGCAGCCATGGTGAGGTGTGGGGCCAACTTTCCCATTGTGGAGGCATTTTCTTAGTTGAGGTTCCCTCCTCTCAGATGACTTTAGCTTGTGTAAAGTTCACATAAAATTAGCCAGCATACTAAATAAAGGAATGTTAAGAATTGGAGAGATGGCTGTCAAGCATGTGTTACTGGTATACATTATGATAAGTGTATTCCGTTTCTTGATACAGGGTTTCAGTTATTTTGAGAGGACCTAGAATTTCCCATAGCTTGTTCTGAACGTCTTAGTCTTGCATTTAACCTGCGCAGGACCAGGACCCCTGTTCCTCTACCTGAACTATCCCTGGCTCTCAATTTGAAGCTCTAGTTTTTCAAGACCCATCTCAGACTTATCCATTCTTTACAGTTTCAGCGAGGTGTTTGTGTGTGTGTGCCCGCGCACACGATCAAACCCAGGCTGTGAGAATGCTAGATGGGCCTATTCTACTTCTCAGCTATAGCCCCAGCCTCCCCCAGATATTTTCCTAACTCCCTTTTTGTGATGAAGCCCTATTGGTAATATGCCTGGAAGCCTGCATCCTCTCCGTAGAGGTTCATCTTCTCTTGTCAGTCATGTATGTCCTGACCCTACATGCATTGCCAACTTAACTACCATCCACAGTCCAGGATGGCACCTTGAGCTCTTGCTGTCAGCTACATCCTCAAGTTTCAAGGCAGTTTCCTCTTCCACGTGCTTCTCTCGGCTTGTCCAGTCTGAACTCCATGCAGTGGTTCTGGCCTCTGATCCAGCTTACCCGGGTCTCTCCTTTGTATTAGTGTTCACACATGTGGTCCCAGGTGCAAATCTGACCTGCCGTGTGTTTGTAATAAAACTCCCTGGAATGCAGCCTCCCTCACGTGTGAACATACTGTCTATGGCTGCTTTGGTGGCATAACAATAGAGTAGAAGCCTCAACTGCTTACTGTTTGTTCTTATGGAAAAAGGATGTGGCCCTAGTGTGCTTTCCTGTTGCCATGATGAACACCATGTCCATCTTGGTGGCAGCTTGGGGAGGAAAGGGTGTTTGGATTTCAGGTTACAGTTCTTGGATGCCAAGCGGGAGGAGTACTGTGTGCTGGCTTGCTCAGCTCGCTTTTTTAAGCATCCCGGGCCACTGGCTCAGGAATGGCACTACCCACAGTGGGCTGGGCCCTCCTATATCAATGAGCAATCAAGAAAATGCCCCTCAGACATGCCTACTAGGCCAGTCTGATGAAAGTAATTCCTTAACTCAATTTCTCTCTTCCCAGGGATGTCTAGATTGTGTCATGCTGACAAAAAATAACCAGCACATTGTCAGTCATAACCTAGGGCTGTCTTTTTAATAAGATCCTGAGTTTTCGAAAGATTTTTCCAGCATCTACTAAGTCCCCAGCTTGTCACTCCAGAGGGCATCTGGAGTGATTTCTAAACCAAGTGCAATATAATACCATGTTATCTAAAAGAGATAGGACAGGCTCACTGGCTAGCCATCCTAGCTGAAGGTGAATTGGTTATGTCTAGGTCCAGTGAGAGGTCTTGTCTCAAGAAGCAAGGTAGAGAGTAAGATTGGGGAAAAAACAGATGTTGTCCTCTGCCTCTGGGTGCATACATGTACACATACAAAAATATGCTGTAGAGAGAAAGTCCTTTGGAGACAATAAAATATTTGAATTATACAGATATGGTATTTATAACACACTTGGTTAGAAACTTTGAATTCCTGCTTTGTCCTTTACCATTTCATTTAGGCTAAATGTATTATATTTATATTATATACTAACTGACGTTTTCTATATGGAAATATAGGATACATACTTTTGGGAAAATAGAACAATATCTAGTATGTTATAACAACATCTAGGTAATTAATATTTCAAAATAACTATCAGTAAAATAACAACAGCTCCATTTGTATTGTTGTCATCTTAAAAGAAGTTCTTATGAGCCAGGTGTGGTGGCATATGCCTTTATTCCCAGCACTTGGGAGACAGAGGCAGTCTGATCTCTTGACAGTTTGAGGCTAGCCTGGTCTACATGAATCTAGGCTAGCCAGAGCTACATAAAGAGACTCTTATCTCAAATAACAATAAAGAAAAGGGGGAGAAAAAAGGCATCATCAGATGATTTAGGAATATAAAATAATACAAGAAAACAAAATGTCCAAGGCCTTAGTAAGGTTCAAATTTTATGTCATATTACATCTTGGTTACTTATTCATGTTTCCATCCTATGCTGGTTATGTTTTACATTTATTTCAGTTATGATTCTTTTTTTTTTTTTTTTTTTTTTTTTTTTTTTTTTT
>NC_022018.1:22397965-22410695 GCF_000317375.1 Microtus ochrogaster
GCTTCAGTTATGATTCTTGATGGCACATACATAGTTTAGCTGGCAGTGTGGAGTTTGCTGTCTTATTGTAGAAATCTTGCTGCCAAATGTTGCTCATACAAGATTAAATGCTTGGGCTGGAGAGATGGCTCAGAGGTTAAGAGCATAGCCTGCTCTTCCAAAGGTCCTGAGTTCAATTCCCAGCAACCACATAGTGGCTCATAACCATCTGCAATGGGGTCTGGTGCCTTCTTCTGGCCTGCAGTCACACACACAGAATATTGTATACATAATAAATAAATATTTAAAAAAAAGATTAAATGCTTTTCTTTTCTCCTTATTTTTTTGGTTGCTGGCAACGTCCATCTTCCCAGGCATTGGGATGGATACTTGTGTCATTCCTTTGAGGCATGGTGGGCTTTCCTTGGTTCAAACCACAGATTACATTTATCCTATTGTCGACGACCCCTACATGATGGTAAGTTTGGGCTTGTGCATTTTTGTAATTGGAACTATTTTATGCATTTGGTTTTGATTTTATGTGCTTTTGGGTTTGAGTTTTGTGTTTGTTGTGTTTTTCCACTTTTGCTGTATCTCAGTTATATTACCCTCCCTGACTCCTGCAGTCATGGCAGGCTGACGTGTCTCCTCTCACACTGCATGTGTCAGGGAGAACAGGGACGTCTCTGCTGCTTTTATGCCTGAAAGTGCATTCAGCAGCTGTGCTCTCTGAGCTCTTTCCTTTTACCTGGCTTTCTGACATTTATAAAGTTTACTGTTCCTGGGTTTTTCTGGCTGGAAATTTTGCTATATTTTGTAATAACACTGATTTTTAATGTTTCCTTCCATAAAAAGAACTTATAAATTTCATCACAATTGGACTTTCATCTCCCCCCAACATATACGCATACACCAGCATTTCTCTGTGTAGTCCTGACTGTCTTAGAATTCTCTGTAGAGCCTCAGACTCCCACCATACCTGGCTTACTAACAATTGGATTTCTTGAACTTTTATTCTTGTAAATGTTAGCGTAAGTGTATTGCTACCTGCATGCCTACTTAGTACTGTATTATATGCCACACTGTGATCTAGCAGACCACTGAATTAAAGTTCTAACTACTGGACAGGGGAGATGGCTCAGTGGGAAAAGCACTTCCCATGTAAGTGTGAAGACCCCAGCACCTATTTAAGAAGCTGTTTAGACAACACATACATCTAGTCCTTATGCCCAGAAGCAGACAGGCAGGCTTCTGGGTCTTGCTGGTTGGCCAGGCTAGCTGAATTGTTGAGATCCAGGTTCAATAAGAGACTCTGTCTTGAAAAATAAGGTAGTAAGTGATTAAGGAAGACATGCATTGCACACACACGAAGCTCTAACTACTGTGTAGACACATTTTCCAGTCATTTGTTATATGCTTACAGCCAGCAAGCGGCCTTTTATTCTGCTTATTCTTTAGCCCCACTTCTCTACCACCCAAGAGAAGCCAATGAATAAATGGGAATATCCCACCTGTTTAAAATGCCAGGTGTCCTTCCTGGGTGGCAAGGACATAGGGATCAAGCTTTACATGTAGGAATTCAGGCCATGGGGTAAGAAAATGGGGACATTTCTCTCTTGGGTACAGTGTGAGTGAACAGGTTGTTAGGAAGTATATTCCCTGCAAAGCAGCACACCTATGTGTCCCTCCAGTGGCAAAGCTACCAGAACCCATCCTTCCTAGCATCTCTTAAAAGCATGTAAGGGCAGCCAATACATGTCTGCCCCATGGCCCATGACGCCACCTCTCCGCTCCTTGTTGATAAGGCTTGCTGAGGTTGACAGTGGGTCTGCAGAAGGCTGCAGGTGTGCCTGAAACCCATGAGAACATAAGCAGCCTCTGCAGAGGGTGTGCCCCTTTCCTGTTGGTTATCCTTATGCCAGAAGGAAACCTTGTTGTTATTTTTCTCTTTAGTGCCTGTTAAAAAAAAAAAAAAGTTAGATAATGGCAACTTAATGTTTAAGAAGTCTTCTAGAGCAATAGAGTCCTTATTGCCACATTCCTGTTGGAATTGTTATTCCTCATAAAGCAGTAGGATTTACTGGGAAATGCTTTTTTCAATCTGACTTTAAACCTGAATGTTTCTTATTTCTCTTATTTTTGTTTCTCAAACAAGATTATTTTCTTTATTTCTTACAGTTTGAAAAGGAAGCTGCAAAAGTTTCTTAATCTAATAACAAAACCCATTTCCTATTTTATAGTAGCCAAGGCAGCCCTTCCTTGTGGTCTGCTAAGTGCGGGTTTCCAAGTTCACCTTTTGGTGACTGAATCAGTCCTCTCACTCTGGTCTCAGAAGGACCATCGGTGCCACTGCATCTCTTCCTGACCCCACCCATCGTCAGCCAGGGCTCTGAAACATAGTGTGAGGAAGAATGTGAATTCTGTGTTCTACTCTAGTGAGAGGAGCTGGGTGAGTGGGTGGCTGGGCAGTTAAGTGAAGGTAACCAATGGAGAGTCTTGTCCCAGGAGCTGCCCTTCCTGGAAAGCCCCAAGTTCTTGGAGGCCACTGTGTTGTAGACTCCATCTTTGTTCTACAGATGGGAAATCCCTGACTGCTTTCTCACGTCTCTGCTCTCTCCCTAGGGCAGGATAGCATGTGCTAATGTCCTCAGTGATCTCTATGCAATGGGCGTCACAGAGTGTGACAATATGCTGATGCTCCTTGGAGTCAGCAATAAGATGACTGACAGGGTAAGTCAGAGGCTCACTCACTGGTATTGGTTTGATTTCATTTTACATTTACAAACATGGCCTCGAGTATTGCAGCTCTTCACTTTGGGGCATTTATAAATTAAAATAAGAGTATCTAGCCTCTTTTTCTTCCGCTTCCTCCTTTCCTCTCTTGGCAGAAAGCTAAATATTTTTTTGTGGAGACTTAGCTTGGCTATACTAAGAGTACCAGGCCTGTGAATCGGGGCTCAGAACTGAGAGCACTTCGATATCAAGTGGTCTCTGTTGCGGGCCAAGCCCCCCGTACCACCCAGTAGCCTGTCCTTTTTACCTGTTCTTTGAACCAGGGGTAGATTCCTGTTTAGGTTATTTTTACTTATTTTTATTTTATGTGCATGAGTATTTGCCAGCATGTATATAAGTATACCATGTGTGTGTCTGGAATTGTAGTTAGACAGTTGTGAAGTGAGCTGCCATGTGGGTGCTGGGAACCAGACTTGGGTCCTCTGCAAGAGCAGTCTGCTCCTAACTATTGAGCCGTCTCCCCAGCCCCATTATTAAGGTTGTTTTGGCAAGGTGTGTTTTTGTTTCCATTATCTTTCCATATGCCCCCCCAAACCAGTTTGTCATGATAACGCAGTTTTCTGTTCTTTTTTTTCACAGTTCCTCACCAAAAAAAAGCCTCTTTGAAAACAGGGCTGTGTGTGTGTGTGTGTGTGTGTGTGTAGTTAGCTTGTCTGGTGTTCTTCAGGACTGGCTGAGAGCTGACTTCTAATGTCATCAGTCTGTGGGCAAATGGCTTTATGCTCCCTCCTCTTACCTCTCCGTTTGCTTTGCACCTATAACACCTTCCAGCATCTGCAGCATCTGATAACATGCTGATCGCTAGAAACACTCCCTACCCTGTCTGTTGGCTTTTGGTTCTCTGAGGGTTTTTTCTTTAATCTTTCTTGATAACTACAGATGTAGAACCATCTTTTCTGGGTTTTGAACAGAATTGCATGACTTTTTATCTGTATCCTTTTAAACCCTAGGAAAGGGATAAAGTGATACCGCTAATTATACAGGGTTTTAAAGATGCGGCAGAGGAAGCGGGAACCTCTGTAACGGGCGGTCAAACAGTGTTAAACCCCTGGATTGTTCTGGGAGGAGTCGCCACAACTGTCTGCCAGCCCAATGAATTTATCATGTAAGTTGGCCTTTATGTCGGAACCTGTCTTTGTCTTGTTCTCTCTCAAGATACAGTAAGGTGTCATTCACTTGCTGCACAAGACTACGTTCAAAGTGTGCAGTTTAGTGAATTTTGGCCTGCCCAGAGTCTAGAATCACCAGGGTCCCTTAAACAGCTAGTTCTTCATATACATCTTGGTTGGGTTCATTTAGTATATTAACATAGAATACTTTTATATTCATAGATTATGTAGCATATATTGGAACTTTGGTCCTATTTTTCAGCAATTTTAGACCTTGTAAATTTCTTTTTTTTTTTTTTAATTATGTATATAGCGTTCTGGGCACCAGATCTCATTATAGATGGGTGTGAGCCATCATGTGGTTGCTGGGAATTGAACTCAGGACCTCTGGATCAGCAGTCAGTTCTCTTAACCTCTGAGCCATCTCTCCAGCCCGACCTTGTAAATTTCATTTAACAAAAATATATGCCATATTATTCAGCATTTTATTTGTCTATTTTTTTGATTTGGCTTTTTGAGACAAGGTGTCATTCTGTATCTCATACTGGCCTCAAACTCATGATCCTCCTGCCTCAGCCTCCTCAGTACAGGAATTGCAGGTAAGTGCTGCCTTGACATCTTTTCTGGTTTGGTTTTGTTTGTTGTACTTGGGATTAAACACAGCGTCTTATGTCTGCTAAGCAAGTACTCTACCACTGAGCTCTACCTCCATGTCAGCATTTAAAATAGGCTTTGTGAGTTCAGGCTTGAGCAGCCATCATCCTCTCAGCACCCAACACGTTCTAGTCCCTCACAGCAAGCCTGTCTGGAAGGGTTCGCCTGCTCTGAGCACCTTTACAACATCTTTTTTTTTATGTATAGTTTTTTGTTGATTTGTTTTGTTTTCCCAGATGGTTTTTCTCCATGTAGCCTTAGCTGTCCTGGAACTTGCTTTGTAGACCAGGCTGGGCTTGAACTCACAGAGATCCACCTGCCTCTGCTTCCCAAGTACTGGGATTAAAGGTGTGCACCACTAGCACCTGACTCCATAATGCGTTTTGATGGCCAAATAAGCTTTTGTTTGTATATAGCACAGTTCTGCTCATTGATTGGAGTTTCAGGTTGTTTTCTCCTACTACTAGGAACGCACTTCAGATGCAGTTTGTTATTTTGTGTATGCATGCACACCCCACATCCCCTCTGGAAGTTGTTCTGCGATGTCACTCTGCTCACAGCCAGCAGAGGGAGTGTAGGTGGCATCCCACTGTGGTTTTGATTTGTGTTTCTTTGATGACTGGTGATGTCAGACATCTTGTAGCTTTCTTTGGGGTGGGGAAAGCATTTCTCTGCATTCTTTGAGATGGATCTCAACACAGATGGTCACTTTCCATCTTTGTTATTAAGAAAAGGCACCCTCAGCCTGGAGAGGTGGCTGAGCTGTTAAAAAATAGACTCACAACCAAAACATGTAAGAAAAGGCACCCTGTCCTATTTTTTGAAGTTAGTACAAATTCCATTTATTTTACTATTTATTTATTTATTTTTGGGGGAATGGGACACAACTTGTTGGAGTTGATTGTCTCCTGTAATATGAGTCCTACAGACTGAACCCATCCCACTGAGCCATCTTGCTGGCTCTTACTTCACTTTCCGATGAGTCAGTAGTATGTTTATGTTAACCTGAGTCAGAATTTAAAAGATGTAAGAAGAATTCCCAGTCCCGGGACCCTGATCTGTGCTGTCCCCAAGGTTGCCATCACAGACACCCTCTTACTAGTTCTGTGTATTTGCTGTTGATATTTTGGTTATGTTTGGTTCTTTTGATAACATAACTAGCACCCAGGAGTAGCCGTAGAGCAGGTCATTGAGACGAGTTTTAGGAATCGCTGGGTCAGGTGGGATGTGCCAGTCATGCTGAGAGCCTGCCCTTCATAAAGGCTCTACCAGGCTCTACTCCACAGCAGTGAACAAATAGACCAGATTCTCCATATCCTGTTGACAGTGGATTAGCAGACTGAAATCTTTGCTATTCTGATGGCAAAGGTGGGTTTGTTTTTTGTGTGTGTGTGTGTGTGTGTGTGTGTGTGTGTGTGTGTGTGTGTGTGTGGAAGGAAATGGCCTTGCTGTTGAGTTGGCCCTTGCTCACTTGAGCACACTGTCCTCTCTCAGTTGTTATTTAGAGCTGCTGTGTAAAGCAGGCTCGGGTCTTCCTGCCGTCGTCTTCCACGGAACTCAGATGACAAGTGGGTAGCACTGGGCCCAGCTTCTGCTTCGTGGTTTGAGTCTTACTCATAAGTGTGAAGCTGAGCACATTGGTCACATTTCCCGGGTTTGTTTTTTTTTTAATTGATATTTATTGAGCTCTACATTTTTCTCTGCCTCCCTCCCCCCTTCAACCCTCCCCCAAGGTCCCCATGCTCCCAATTTACTCAGGAAATCTTGTCTTTTTCTACTTTCTACTTCCCATGTAGATTATATATATAGTAAGTCTCTCTTTGTAGACCAGGCTGGCCTCAAACTCACTGAGATCCGCCTGCCTCTGTGTAGAAGGAGAGAGGACCTGCTTTTTGTCCTGGGCGCCTGGCTAGCATAACCCCCGAAATAATCACACAGAAATTGTATTAATTAAATTACTGCCTGCATTAGCTCTAATTTCCCATTGGCCAACTCTTACATTTTAATTCAACTTATTTCTACCAAAAACATAAGGTGATGAAAGATTGAAGATAACACCCAATATTGACTTCTGGTTTCTCCCAAATTCATAGACATGTGCATTCATACACATACATACACACATCAAAAATAAAGTACAAAAATGCTCTTTAGCAAAATTTCCCATTTTGCTTTAAAATTGAATTTGTTTCCTTGGTTAGTTTGACTAGAACATGCTGTTTTTTTCAGGCCAGATAACGCAGTCCCAGGGGATGTGCTGGTACTGACAAAACCGCTGGGGACACAAGTTGCAGTTGCTGTACACCAGTGGCTGGATATTGTGAGTAAAGAGCTGTTTAGAAGTGAGGGTGGAGGTGAGCTGAACAGTTAACTCTCAGAGTTGCTTTTCAGTTTCAAAGTTTTGTTTTAAGTTGGTGGAAGGTTTGGGAAGTGACAACTTTAATTTTTACCCCTGTAAAGTTAATCAGTAAAGTCCTTAGATGGATTATCCATATTTTTTGGTTTTTTTTTTTTTGTTTTTTTTGTTTTTTGTTTTTCGAGACAGGGTTTCTCTGTGGCTTTGGAGCCTGTCCTGGTTTTTTGTTTTTTGTTTTTCGAGACAGGGTTTCTCTGTGGCTTTGGAGCCTGTCCTGGAACTAGCTCTGTAGACCAGGCTGGTCTCGAACTCACAGAGATCCGCCTGCCTCTGCCTCCCGAGTGCTGGGATTAAAGGCGTGCACCACCATCGCCCGGCTTATCCATATTCTTGTAAATGAAAATTTAATAATGTAATGTTTGAAGAAGTTAAGGCCCAGCTTGAGGCATCATATTATCTGGACGAGAATTCTGGGACATGAATTCAAATTCATTAATTTTTTGTATTTTATGTATATGGGTGTTTTGTCTACACTTAAGTCTGCTCCACACACATGCAGTGCCCTCGGAAACCAGCAGAGGGCGCTGGGTCCCTCTAGCTAGAACAGTTGTTAGTCACCAAGTGTGTGCTGAGAAGAGAGCCCAGGATTGAAGTGATATAAATAGGGTTAGTTGTTGACACATCAGTCATGGGGTCTGGGTTGTTATGATATGCTAGTGTTGCCTTTCCATTGATTAGTAACTGAAAACATTTAGATATGTGGCTCTTTCCTGGAGAATGAAGAGGGCTGGTTCTCCTGAGCGTTACCCCACAGAGCTGTCTTTCTGGGGTTTTGTTGTTGACAGCTCCAGTCACTAAAGTTTTGCTCTCCCCTCACATGTCATGGTGGGTTTAATTTCTATAACCACCATCTTGAGAAGTAGTTGGGAAAGAGTAATAAAAACTTATCATTTATCAGCCATTTATCAGCTAGGAAATCGCAGAGCTTCTGGTTCAGACACCACTGCTTTATTATTTATTTATTTATTTTTGGTGAGTACTCAGAATTTTAAAAAGCAAGTTCCACATACTGTGTAGCAACATAATGTTTGGGGTTGGTTTTGTTTTGGGTTTTGTTGTTGCTGTTATTTAATAAAGGTCAGATGTAATTTAGAATCTATAGTCTGAGGATATTGGTTTTTGACAGTCAAGGAGTGACAGGTACAGATATCAGAGTGGCTTCTGGGAGAGGTGGGAGTAATGGGGTTAAGGGTATGCTAGGCGAGCTCTACCGCTAAGTCCTCATCCCAGCACCCTGGGTATTGTCTATAGTTCAAGGCAGGTGAATGAAGCGTGAATTACATGATTGATTGTGGTCCATGCTATCTTTGTGCCATGAACCTTACATCATGGTGCTGTAAGTTCTTTGAAAATCAGACAAGGCCTTTTTGTCCCTTTGATGATGATACCTTGTTTGCTCACCCAAGGCTGTTATCCTCATGGACAGTTGAAAATTTCACATCTATTTGCATCAAGATAGCTTCACTGCAGGAGTCAGTTAAAATAAAAAGTATAACGTAAAAAATGAAAGCCATTTACCTAATAGAGGAGATGGGGAAGTGAGCCAAGGACATAGGAAGAATTCTGTTTTTGTTACAGCACTCAAGGTTGTGAGTACTAGTCAAGTGCTTGCCTGAACTGCACCTCAGCCCTTGAACAGTGTTGATGCAGATGAGAGGGTTACAGGTCCAGCATGCTCTGGTAGTTCACTGTGGAAATGTGGGCTAAGCAGACAGTGGCGTGGTGGTCATTCCAGTGGCGAACACTAATCACAGAAGAGCAGTGTTAGAGCATTTCTGTGTCTTCACACACCCGATAAATAAGATTCCCAGTACTCGGGTGTAGCTCAGGGTGCTGAGCATCTGTGAGGCCCTGGGTTTGATCACTAGCATTCTGCACACATATCACACATACCCCAGTCCCAGAAGATGACTAAGAAAACAAGTATTTAGAAATAAAGATGAATCACATTTTCCTTTTCTCTTTCTCACCTGTGTTCCTATGGCTAGCCTGAAAAATGGAATAAAATTAAGCTAGTGGTCACCCAAGAAGATGTAGAATTGGCGTACCAAGAAGCGATGATGAACATGGCACGACTCAACAGGACAGGTAAGGTTTAGTTGCCTACATCCAGTCTTAACTCACAGTGCTCTTTTTTCTAGCTCTTCAGTCGTACGAAAAGTAAGGAAACCTAGGCTGGAGGAGAGAATGGCTGGTGACTAAACATCTTCTCTTGGTGCCTGCTTTGGTTCTGTAGATTACTACTGGGAATCTATAGGCAGGTGATATTTATTTATTTATTTATTTTTTGAACTGAAAACAATGTTTAATGCTTGCAGGAAACACAAGTTCAAGGTGAGAAAAACATTAGACAACATGCCTTTCACCAAAAATAAAATTTTAAAAAAGACATGTGAAAAGCCTGTTTTGGATAGGCAGGTGGTATTTGATTTATAGTTTCATTTATGACAGCTCCCTAATACTTGGCAACTTTTAATGTGAAAGTAATATCACATTGAACCCTGTTGTAAGTCGAGGAGAGCCTGTACACAGCAGTACGAAAGTGTTAGATGTAACTGTTAGATAATTTCTCACTATATGTCCACATGTGCCTTCCTCCTCTTTCAAGCCAGTTGTCAGGGTATAAGAATTCCAGTAGGGCCGGGCGCACCTTTAATCCCAGCACTCAGTAGGCAGAAGGAAGATGAATATTTTGAGTTTGAGGCCAGCCTGGTCTACAGAATGAGTTCCAGGACAGCCAGGACTACACACAGAAACCCTGTCTCCGAAAAAACAAACAAAAAACACCACCAACAAAACGTAGGTAGGCTGGAGAGGGGGCTCTGTGGGTTAAGGGAGTCAGCTGCTCTTGCAGAAGATCAGAGTTCAGTTGCTAATCTTTTGGGGGATTGACCTCTAAGAACACTTCTTATCATGTGCACATACACGTAGTTATTTTTTAATTTAAAACTGCAGAAGAAACAGTTTGCCCTTTCAGTTGTGAAATGAACTCTTAATTTTTCTGTGGCTGTTTCAAAATAAATACCATGACCAAGGCAACAACTTACAGAAGAAAGGGTATTAGAGGCTTTAGTTTCAGAGGGTGAGTCTATTTCATATCATGGCAGGGAGCATAGTGCTACAGCAGTAGCTGAACGCTTATGTCTTTTATCCACAAGCAGGAGGCAGTGAGCCAGGGCTAACTGGGAATGGCATAGACTTTTGAAACCTCAAAGCCTGGCCCCAGTGACACACTTCCTTCAACAGGGTCACACTTCCTAATCCTTCCCAAACAGTTCCATCTGCTGGTGACCAAATATTCAAATATATGAGCCTATGGTGGCCATTACTCATTCCAATCACTTCACAAAATTTAGTGCATGACCTTAAACTAGTTAAGAGATAGTGGCTTCTTTTACTTGAATGGAGGATTTTTTTTTTTTGCAATCACATAAAATATGATAAACCAGGATGTCGTACAAATGTCAAATGTTACTTTTTCTTTCACATATATTTACATATTTAAATAGGTGGGTGCTTGCAAGTGTGTGCATGTTTGTGTAGAGGCCAGAGGTCAACTTTAAGTGCCCTTCACCTTTTTGAGGCAGGGTCTCACTGACCTGAGCTCACCCATTAGGCTATGCTGGCTATGCAACAAACCCTATGTATCCACCTGTCTCCATCTCCCCAGCATATGGCACCAGGCACAGGGTTTTCACTTGGATTCTGGGGCTTGAGTTTGTACTTCACTGACTGTGCTTTCTTCCTGGCCCTGGCTATTGCTTTAGTTGTAGTAAAATAGCTTCTTTGGCCATAGACAAAGCCTGTAAGTAAGGGGTATAGTAAAATTACCCTGGCTGAACAGATTTTGCCTCCAGGCTTCAAAATATGCCAAGGAAAGACTTATTTTTCTTTTTAAAGATTTTATTCATTATTTATACAGTGTTATTTCTGCATGCCAGAAGACGGCACCAGCTTTCATTATAGATGGTTGTTAGCTACTTTGTGATTGTTGGGAATTGAACTCAGGGCCTCCGGAAGAACAGTCGGCACTCTTAACTTCTAAGCTATCTCTCCAGCCCTAGGAAAGACTATTCTAAAGCTAATCATTCATTACAAGAAAGACAAGGCATTTGAAAACTGAGTTCAGATGTACTCAGTTTGTCATTTGTGTGATTAATTGATAATCCAAACTTTCCCATTTCAGGTGTTTGTATTTAGACTTACTGGCCAGGTAACATAAAGATGTTCCATCTGCTCATTATGAGCCCTTTTGAAACTGGATCGGAGTTTGTATGTGTGTGTATGCATGCATGTACACACACATATGTATATATACATATAGCCAGGGCATTATATGGCAGCAGATTTTTTGGTCAGATTTTCATGCTTCTAATTTAGTGTTTCCATTAGTGATGTACAGTGTACACTGTCGGACATCCCCTTTGTTCCCCCCACACACTTTGATCTAATTACAACCAGGATTCTAAGCAAATTACTTGTTACATTGCAGTTGTGTTAATAGCCATGAGAGTTTGGCTGGTTTTGGTTGTTTTTTGTGATAAGAGTTAGTCATCACTGGGGAATATTAGCATCCGAAAGACACAATGAACTTTCAATTGTCCCGATTTTTTTTTTTCTTTTTTTGAGACAAAGTATCAAGTATCACTATGTAGCCTTGACTAACCTCTAACTCCCAGAGATCAGCCTTCCTCTGTCTCCCCAGTGCTGGGATCAAAGGTGTGCTCACTATGCCCCTCCTTCCTCAGATTCTTTTAACAATGTATCTCCAGAGATATAACTTAAGTGTCAGGGGAGGGGCACCGTTTTTTAAACTTCAAATTAATTAAATGTTCAGTGTGAAATGAATCACTCATTTGCTTATAATTTTTTATTTTTGTTTTGTTTTTTTGAGACAGTCTCATGTAGCCTCAACTGGCTTCCACCAACCTTAACTTTTAATCCTCCTGCCTCTATCTCCTGAGTGCTGAAATAACAGGTGTGTATCCCCATACCAAGTTTTATGCAGTGCTAGGAATCAAAGCCTATTTTATGCAGCCTGATTTTATGGGGGCAGTTTCTTAATTGCAGCTCCCTCTAGCTTGTGCCAAGTGACTGACATATACAAGGCAATCCTTGACACAGTTTAGGTATTTTTTTTTTTAATTTTCTTTTATTTTTTTAGTGTGTCTTTATATATCTGTATGGATGAACACATTTGTGCAGGTGCCCTTGAAGGCCAGAAGAGGGCATTAGCTGCCCTAGCGCTGGAGTTACAAGAGTTTGTGCACCTCCTGCCATAGGTGCTGGGAACCATCCTTGAGTTCTGGGAGAGCAGTAATCACTCTTACATGCTGAGCCGTCGCTCCAGCCCTACTTTAATCACCTTACACTGTTTTATTGGTGTTCACACCAGTTAAATATTTTAAAAATTATTATTTTCTAATATAAATAGAATTATTAATCTTATTTAATTAGTAATTATATTATTATAATTAAGCAGGGGCACTTCTCATGGCTCCTTTAAAACCCCTAAGTATTGTTTTTAGTTTTTATGCACTGCCGCCCCCCCCACCCCCTTACTGTATGAATATGGGTATGTGGGTGCCGTGGGACTTCATGAAAGGCAGAGGACAATGTTGGTTGGTCCTCACCTTCCAGCTTGTTTGAGGCAGATCTCATTTGCTGCTGCATATGCCAGATATATGACCTTCTGAGAAATTCCCATCCCTGCCTCCCAGAGGAATGCTAGAAATGGAGATGCTCCATTGGCCTTACGCTGGTTCTGGGGATCTGAATT
>NC_022018.1:22411550-22440726 GCF_000317375.1 Microtus ochrogaster
ACAGAGATCCACCTGCCTCTGCTTCCTGAGTATTGTGATTAAAGGCTTAAGCTACTACCACCACCTGGCCAATATAATATATTTTGATCATGTTCTTTCCCCTCCCTAGGAAAATTTTAAAAACTAATAGAAATCAGTAGAGAAATAACCAACGCCTAAGTTGTAGCCTCTTGTCTCTCTGATCCCTGTTTGGAATGTGTTTACTATCTTTTTTTAACCTTGGTGTCTTTGCTTTGGGAGATCTCTACCTGTTGTCCTACTGTAATAAATCTCTCTCTAGTACAGGTTGTTTTAGGAAGTACTGTTACAATTCTGCAGAATATTTGATTTGGCCCTTCACTTATGAGGGAAACAGTTTGCTGTGTAAAGGGAAAGAGAAAACCTTCCAATCATGACGGTTCTGATACCTGATTGATATTGAGTCCCCCACACAGCACTACTAAAGGACTACTTGAATAGCACTCGAGAGTTGGAATTGCATGTAACTTGAAAGGTCTAATTAAACTAGCAGTTGTATGTGATTTCATGTTTATGTATCAAAATGCTTTGAAATGGACTGGTATTGAAATGAAAATGTAAGGATCGTTATGGAATGTGTCTGTTATATTTTCCTTATGTGCTGCATTTGTTTAGAGCATAAATTATCTTTTTATAAAAAAACTTGTTCTAAGTGATAAGGCTGAATGAATACTGTAATTGAAAATATCTTTTAAGTCTTTGTCATGTTTTCCTTCTTTAAAAAAACTATAAAAACAGCCATTGCAAATTATGTCATTTCTGATTACCCAGAACTTGTTATTATTAAGTCAATTTTAGACTTTCTTAAAAACAACAGCAAAAAAAGTACAGAAGAGCCGGCGGTGGTGGCACACGCCTTTAATCCCAGCACTTGGGAGGCAGAGGCAGGCGGATCTCTGTGAGTTCGAGACCAGCCTGGTCTACAAGAGCTAGTTCCAGGACAGGCTCCAAAGCCACAGAGAAACCCTGTCTCGAAAAAACAAACAAACAAAAAAGTACAGAAGAAAATTATACATAGTTATAGTTGTCCACCCCAAAACAGCTTCAGTTTGCATTTTTAAGTATTCCCAAATGACTTTTAACTATTTCCCTTCAGTTTACTGTTGTTGCCTTAAACTAGTGGTCATTACAAGCGCAGATGTACTTGGTGGCTGCCCTTACTCCTTTAGTATTTCTAAGTTATTATCCATGTCATTATATACACTAGAACAGAATTTTGAATGACTAAATCATATTTGACTACAAAGACAGTCTACTTTTTAAAAATCCACTTAAAAATGAAACTTCTCATGATTTTTACTTAAAAAAAAATGCTGTACGATTGTAGTTGGAGCCAAGTGAGCAAAGGGGAGTGGGCTTTTTGGCAGATGGTGCTGGAACAAGTGCACATCCATATGCAGAACCAAAAGATTGTTGTCTTTCACAAAAAGTAACTCAAAATAGCTATAGATCTAAATATGCCAAAGAACTGTAGCCCTCCAAGAGCGTGACACAGAAGAACACTAAGGTGATAGTAGGCTTGGAGGTGACTTTTTAGATGCAACAGTTAGATGAGAAGTTTTGTACTCCTTAAAGGAGAATGATGGGTGTTTAAAAATCAGAAAGCAAGATGGATGGCACCTGAGGAACAACACCTGCAGTTGCTTCTGATCCCCACATGTACACGTACACCACATGCATCTACACAGAGAATGAAAAGGCAAGGCACACATGGGAGAAAATCTTTACAAAACACATTGCTGATAGTGGTCTTATGGCCAAAATTCATGGAAAAAAATCTTAAAACTCAAAAATACAAAAACAACAAAATGAAAAGATCTGAACTGACAGCTAATCAGGAGAGTTGTACTAGCCATAAGATATCCAGAGATGCTCAGGGTCATAAGTCCTGGAGAGTTACATTGTAAAACAGCGAGGTGCTCCTCACATCTCTCAGATGCTAACCAGAACAGGAAGCAGCAGGAACTCTTGCTGTTGGGAGTCAAAATGCGCATCCACTATCCAGCAGAGTTGGAATTATTGTTACTGCTAACCATGTGATCTAACTGTGGTGTGCCTGTTTATCCCAGAGGAATTGTCAAACAGAAATGTGGATGCCCTATTTATAGTGCCTTTGCCCTTAACTACCAAGCTTAGAAACAGCCATGATAACTAGTCAGTGGATGAACAGATAAAATGGCATGTCCAGGTAATGAGATATTACTGAACAGTTTGGGCTGCCAATCAGTGAAAGAGCCTGGGAAAGCCTACTGTATTCTGCTAAATGAAAGAAGCCAGTCTGAAAAGATCATGACCTTCCTGAAAAGGCAAACCATGGAGACAGTAAAGAGATGAGTGGCTGCCAAGGCTGAGAAGGGAGGGAAGGGGCAGAGCAGGGAAGCTACTTCTCACGATGCATGTTGTTACACATTTATAAACATACAAGGAGTCCTCATATAAACCTTGGGTCGTAGTTGATGGTAAAATATGAGTTTGACTCATCAGATGCACTAATGCAAAGTATCCCCATAGGCCATGTGGGAATCCTGAATGACATTTTATTCAGTTTTTGTTTAAACATGCTCAGTTGCTTCTTTTTTCCTAATGCTGTTCTGAATAAGCAAACCTTTAGGCCTGGTATGGTACATGCCTGTAATCCCAACACTTGGAAGGTGAGGCCAGCCTATATCACATACTAACCTTGTCACAAAGAAAGCTCCCTAGTAAGAATGCTTATGTCAGACATTCTTTAAACATGTTAGTAGGTTGTGGGTTGTTTTGACAGGTTTCCTCTACAGCTCTTTGATGACTAGGGATGTTGGCTGATGGAACTTGCTCCTAGGTTCCATGTGGCTGAGTGGTTTACGCTGCAGGAAGAACTCAGCCTCCAGCATTTGACCCTGGTCTTTGTTGACTTTCTGACTGCTGTGTGCCATCTCCATAAGGATACTGAGTGGGGAAAGATGAATTTTTCTCACTCACTCCTCTGCTTCTCTCAGCTGCAGGCCTTATGCACACATTCAATGCTCATGCAGCCACTGACATCACAGGCTTCGGGATTCTGGGCCATGCACAGAACCTGGCCAAGCAGCAGAGGAATGAAGTGTCGTTTGTGATTCACAACCTTCCAGTGCTGGCCAAGATGGCAGCTGTGAGCAAAGCCTGCGGGAACATGTTCGGCCTCATGCACGGGACCTGCCCGGAGACATCAGGTACAGGCTCCTGTTCCCTACTCAAGCTAGGAAAGCCTGGGGCACCCATGAGTCCCCACTTTGTATGAAGTCAGGCACGACAGCCACACCTCTCCCTGCTGTGGGTTTGCAGTGCCCTCCAGTGTGACTGAGATGCTGTAAGTGTGTTCCCCTTTTTGATACATGATTGGTGTGGAAGATGAGCTCAGGAAAGATAGGTCATATCTGATTCACTGAAAACTTAGTCCTTGAACTCTAACACCCATAGATAAATTTAAAGCAGTCTACTTTTTTTCTTCTTGAAAAGCATTTTAACTTGATGTCTTAGCAGAGGTGTTGCCTATTACTTGGAAAGCAGATTCAGGGTGGTTACAAGTCTGAGGTGAATCTATACAACATAGCAAAGCCCTGTCTGTGTCCAAAAACGTAGCCAGGTGTGTCTTGCACATGATTGTAATCTTTGTGCTCAGGGGACAGAGGCAGGAGGATAACCAGCCCAAGCTGTGAACTGAGATCAAGTTATAAACACACACAGTTGAAGAGTGGAATAGTATGGGCTGGAGAGATGGCCCAAAAACCAACAGCATGTTTTGCTCTTGCAGAGAGAGTTTCCAGTACTCACATCTGGCAGCTCACAGCTGTCTGTAATTCCAGCTCTGGGGGCGCTAATGGACACCCTCACTCATGAGCATAGGCATGATTAAAAATAATATCTCTTAAAAAATGTGGCATAGTGTATGTACTGTGCTCCAGGGTGTATGCATGTACCGTGCTTCAGTGGGCAGACTGTCTTCAGGGTGTGTGGACTATCCTTCCGGGTGTATATAGCACTTGAGAGTGTTATTTCCTTTTTGCCCTAAGTTTCTCTTTCTTTACCCTCTAGTTTTCTTTACCTCCTTTTTTTCCTTCCTCAGTTTTTCTCATTTCCATTTCATTTTCTCTATAACTACTTTTACACATGTTCCTAGACCCAACTCCCAGGAAATTGACCAACAGGGGCCTGAGTCTGTAACAGACTCTGGTATCAGGCCAGGGATGGAGACCATGGAGCCATCTACCAGAACTTGACATTCTCAGCTTGCTGCTCAAAACAGTGTTTCTAGAAGTAGTTAGAATCCCTTTAGCTGCTCTCTGGCTGGAGCAGTTTCTGCCACCTCATGGGCACTAAGTGAGCATTGTGTGAGTTAGTGGCCACAATCATTGAATTTGGTCCTCATTTTCTGAAAGTTTTTCCCTGGACACTTAGAAACTCAAAACTTTCCGGCCTGGCTGTTAGAAACAGGAAGGAAAATTGGTATCTTTGTGTTTTGCAGAAAGTTAAGAGTCAAGACTAGCGCCATCCAGGAAAGACTTTCTCATGAATTTTAACTTTAAAAGCACTGTTCCCCAGTAAGATGAGGAGTCCATGCCGGGTAAAGGACCCCTTGTTGTTTATCTCCTAGTGTGGAGTAGGTCACTGCCCTGTGTGCTTCTGGCCCCGCACGCACACCTTTCCTTTCGCTTGTGTTTCCATGCTGTGGAGTAGAGGGTTGCTGTCTGTGATCAGATAGGTCATTTTCAGTTTGATGTTAGTGTTTGAATGTGGTAGGAGTTTACCAACAGATCACTTCCCTTATCTCCAGAGTGGAGCATGACCTCAGTGTAAGTCAGCTCTGGTGGAAACACAGAGAGGCCTCCCCTTCCCAGCGCCGTACAGATAGTAACCTCTGCTCTTTCTTTGCCAGGAGGCCTGCTCATCTGTTTACCACGTGAGCAAGCAGCTCGGTTCTGTGCAGAAATAAAGTCCCCCAAGTATGGCGAAGGCCACCAAGCATGGATTATTGGGATTGTAGAGAAGGGCAACCGCACAGCCAGAATCATCGACAAACCTCGGATTATCGAAGTCGCACCTCAAATAGCCACGCAAAACGTGAATCCCACACCTGGTGCCACCTCCTAATCTAGACAGAGATAGCTATTGGATTTTGTTTTTAAATAGATCTATTTCCTTTATCATCACTTTGATTAAAGACTCGATAAGAACAACAAAAATCTCATTGTGTCTACACATCTGGTGACCCTAGGTCGGTTTGTGAGTGGATGCAATTAATAAAAAGAAATCCATGGCCTTCTTTTCCTGTTACATTAACTGAAGATGCACCCAACCTCGAGGCAGCTTCTGAGTTGAGAATGATATTGTTATCCAATACTGTTGATTCATTTTGAATCTTTAGATGCGTATCTCTTGCCGCATAGGCGCTTTCTAAAGGTGCTTCCCACCCTAGACATTACTGAGAGCAGTGTCACCTGGCAGTCTGTGTCTTCTCGTGTCTATAAATTGTCTCAGTTGACATTCTAGAAAGGCAGAATTGGTAAGTGACGTGGTGGCCTCCCAGTCGTCAGAGGGTTGCATGAGTCCTTTGAGTCTTTGGTTTGTAAAGAGCTGAGTCTAACAACTCGAGGGCATTTCTTCTACCCAGGACATTCTCCAGTCGCTCACTCAGACTCAGTTCAGTAAGGTTTACTCTGCATGGAAAGCACTTAGAATTAAAAAAGATTTTTTTTTAAAAGCTTTCCTGATACTTGCAGTAATACCATTAATGGTTCTTTACCAATAGGAAAAAGGATACTTTTTGCAATGTAATTAGATGTTCTGTAGTGTGACAAGGAATTGCCTTCCAATAGGGGATTCATGTATAATACTCATTTATAATTCAATATCTAATTTACTTCGCAAATAATTTTTAAATATAATCAATAATGACTGTTCTGTGGATGGTAGCATTTAATACATTTTATATTTTGTATAGTGATTTCAGGCCTCTTGTTTAAAATCAGCAGCTCTTTAGCCTAATTCTTAGCATCATTTTGTCTCTGCGCCCATACTTTTTTGTGCACGCATTTTGTGATCTGTCTAAAACCTGCATTGCCAACATTGCAGCTCAAATTTAAAAGTTGTTATTCAAATAAATATTTAATTTTTTTAATTGCTCTTGTATAATCAGATGCCCTTTTTAGTATTATTTTAGAAGCATTTGGGAGGGTTTTGCCTAAAGTACAATTTATTGGGGAAAACTAGATTTTAGTTTTATAAAACTTTTAAGTCTTTCATGGGACCTATATTTTCTTGAATTAAATTTTGTAGTTCTAGAACAAATAGGCAGTCTACAAAGGTGTTATCTGTGTTTCTTAAAAACAACAGGGGCTTCCTCACCTTTTAACCTATGAAACAGCTGGGGTTCCCATCGTTAAGCACAAGGGCACTGGGTCCTCACGCTCCTGTCTCCAGTAGAGAAAAGCACCACTTCTCCAGTTCACAGTGCTTCCTGCTAACGGGCCCAAAGCTGCACTTTGTAAACTCCCACCCTCACTCCTCAGCACAGAAAACCAGGAACCTGCCACTGGGCAAATGGAATTCCCTGAAAGGAAGGAAGCGAGCGGCTGCAGCGTGGCTGTCTCCTTCAGGAGCCACAGGACCTCCTGTATCCACCTGGAGCTGGAACTGGAGCCACCAGAGTGTGGCCCCGAGCAGAGGAAGCTGTCACAGAAGGACATAATTGGACACTATATGGGAATCGATACGATGTTTGTCCTCTAAAGTACACGCCAGTGGGCTGCAAAATAAAATGTGTTGGAATCCTGAGTGCAGAAAATACACTGTCGGGCTTGGTTCTGTTTTGTTTTTAAGTAGGTGAAATCGGAGCTGATCCTGTCTGTTCCGGGAGCTGGCACTTGTTTTGGTGGCAAGCCTGTTGAGCGGAAGCTAGAGGGTTAATACCCTGAGCAAATTGTTTTTGAAGATTCATTTGGAAAGGAAATGCCAGGGACTTGAGGTCCATGGATTCACGATCCAGAGCTCTTGTTTTCAGAGTGCTCATAAACCTGTGTTGGAATCGCCTGGGCATTTGTCAAGAGACATTCCTGCCTTTACCCCAGACCCAGAGTCAGTGTTTCTTGCTGCGAAGACAGGTAATCTCTCTTCAAAGTGAACCCTTTAGGGCCTTGTACATTAAAGCTTGAGAACCACTGATCTCAAAAGGGGTGTGGGGGTCCCTAGTCTTAGCCATTCTGTTTATTTCGTGTGTGTGTGCGTGTGTGTAGTTCCTTGGCTCAAGTGTCTGTCATAGGGCTCAGTCTCTGTGGAACTTGTAAGTTTATCCCATAGTCACTATTATCTGATTTCTGGACCAGACTAAAACTCTGCCCTGGGCAATGTTCATATTGGAAATGTGTACAAGTTCTGTGATGGAGTTGCACCCCAAATAGTTGAGTAGCATTGCTGACTATACCTGGAGAAGCTGGGCCCACTAGAGCCAATTCCCCTCATGTTGAGAGATTTTACAAAGGAATGTCAAAAGTTAAGCTGGTTATTTCCACAGGCTGGGTTGAAGCCAATTGTTTCTAAGGGAAAAAATTGGACAATAACATACTTGTTCTTTTTGGTTCCGTATTTTGAAATATATTAGTCTTAGAAATTCTGCATGATTTATTCTTTTTAAAATTTATTATTATACAATATTCTGTCTGTGTGTATAATTGCAGGCCAGAAGAGGGCACCAGACCCCATTACAGATGGTTGTGAGCCACCATGTGGTTGCCGGGAATTGAACTCAGGACCTCTGAAAGAGCAGGCAATGCTCTTAACCTCTGAGCCATCTCTCCAGCCCCCTGCATGATTTATGACGAATAAGTGGAAGTATTTTGATTGTTCTGATTATATAAGTACATGAGTGTCATACTTGCAGTCTGAATTCAGCATTGCCCTTAAAAGTCTGGCGCTGCTAAGATGACTCACTGGGTACAAGGTGCTTGCCTCACGGTCCTGATGACATGAGTTCCGCCCCCAGAGCCCATGTGGAAGGCAAGCTGACCTCCACATGCACACATGGCATGTGCTCACACTTGATACATTCTAAAGTATTTTAGACGGCTGAGTTCTAGGTCTTTGTCTTACTCTGTAGATACAGAAACAGTAGCTACACACTTTTATTTTCAGAGGTGATTAGCACATAGATGCTCGAAAGACCTGGTGGTAAATCTGCATGTGCACAAACCCCATTTGAGCTGTTCACCTCCACATCTGATCGTGGCAATCTCTGTCCCTTTCTCATTGGGAACCCACAACCATGAAACACCAGGGGCCACAGTGAGACTCCAGAATCCTCTCAGTGGTGCACAAGCATTGCTTTGCCTTTGATTACATCCTGTCATGAATGAGCAGTAGTGGGGGGCTATCAGTTAAGCTGGGCAGCACTTCTGGGCATCTAGGCATGGTCAAGAACCACCGAAGCCAAGCTGGCTGTATGTGGGTGTGATTGTGGTTTGCTCAGTGAGTAGGGGCACACAGGTCTTGACTCCTCTCTAAGGTTTCCTGTACTTGACAGTCCTCAGATGTCAACACGGCTTATGTTGATTGCCCCTGCTAGGTCATGCTGCCCTTAAAGGGAGTTTGATGCCCAGGAGAAAGGCAATTAATGAAGCCCATCAGACTCAGTGCAACTGGTCCTACTAACACAGGACTAATCCCGTATACTCAGGCTGACACAAGAGGACCTCAAGTTCAAAGTCAGCCTGGGCAACCTAACGAGGCCCTGCCAAGAAAAAAAAAAAAAGCTTGGGAGTGTAGTTCAGTGGTAGAGTACTTGTCTGGTATGCACAGGCCCCAGGTTTAGTCCACAGTACTAGCAAAAACCAAACTTCCATGAAAGAAAACAAAAATAAAAAAATTCACTATGGTTCCTGTAATCGTGATGTGATTATGGAAAAGGCTGACATAGCTTCCATTATTGTGTTTCAGGAATAAAATAGCGTGTACATGGAAATAGATAGGATGTAATGTTTATCATCCAGGTACGTTTTGCATAGTTTTAAAGTCAAATTATATAAAATTTGATGTCTAGGATATATTCTTGGGTTTGGGACCATCTTGAGAAATAAATCGTTTGAACCTTTATGTTTCTGTTTACTAAATGCTAGTTTCTGTTTGTCATACAGTCAACAATATAAAAAATCAGGAATGGATATTTCTCAGATGTTAGGTTAATAGAGCTTACTGGGCGCTTGAGACGGTTGTGACATTTGTTATCCCTCATCCATCTGCAGCTCTCAGGAGCCATGTGTGAAGCGGTGAGACAAGCTGAAGCTTCAGTGGAGACACCAAGGAACACTGCAAGCAGGGAGTAGAGCCAACCTGGGAAAGGGTGCATGGGCTACCGCCAGCAAGGCTGTAGGGTTGGGGCTGCTCAAGCCTTTTGGAGCATCCATCATAACTGCACACGCTCCAGCGCTGGACCACAGCTACTGGGTGTAATGCTTGTCTGTTGAAGTTTGGTCCGGACTTGGTCTGACCATTCCTTGCTATTTTCCTAGTCCCTTTAGAGTGGACATACACATAATTAAAAATCATCTAATATTTAAAAATAATTTTCGAAGATTTTTTTAAAAAGTAGTACTTAGTCTCCCGAGGGCAGAATGCTAAGTGACGTTTAGCCAAAGTATTTATTGAATGTGGTTGGTGGCCAGGCACTCTGCAGCTTCCTGGGGCCTGCTAGCAGCTGGAAACCAGGTGTTCAAACACGCGAGCCTCTGGGGGACACTGCACATTTCAGCCACAAGCTCCACCACATCAGCATTTCAGCTGTGGAACTCGCTGCTGCTGCACTGTCTGCAGTTTCATGCAGAAGTACTGCATGCAAGTCCAGACTTGTATCTGGAATTCCGTGGCTCCTAGCTAACTGGAACCAAGACCCAGATGACAACGTGACACGGTGGCTGGTATCAGGTGCCTACTGCTGGTCACACAGCAACACGGCCCCTCACACCTTCCAAACCTGTCTATCTGCTGATTGGCCTGCAGAGTTAAGTCCATCAGAGTCCATTCTCAACCAGCTCATACTTGGAGAGACCACACTTGAGTATAGAGCGCAGCTTAAGGAAGCTGGTTTGCTCCTATAGGACCAAGCTACAGAGAGTATGTTTTCAACATAAGAAGATAACGTGTCCATTTCTGCTCCTACCCCCTTTCTTTAATAGGTTTATTTATTCATTTATTTATTATGTATACAATATTCTGTATATTCTGTTTGTGTTATGCCTGCAGGCCAGAAGAGGGCACTAGACCTCATTACAGATGGTTGTGAGCCGCCTTGTGGTTGCTGGGAATTGAACTCGGGACCTTTGGAAGAGCCATCTCTCCATGCACCCCACCCCCACACACACCGCCCCTTCCTTTAGAGATAGAGTTGTCACTGGGTTGGGGGTTGGCTTTTTGGGTTGCTTTCCCGTTTTTGGGTTTTTTTTTTTCTTTTCTTTTTTTTTTTTTTGGTTTTAATTTGTCTCGTTTTGTTGTTTTTCAAAAAAGACTTTCTCTGCGTAGTCCTGGGACTCACTCTGTAGACCAGCTTCGGTTGCTGAGATTACAGGTGTGCATCCGTATCCCCAGAATTTCTATCTAATGAACAATGCAAGTTCATGTGGCTAATGCCAAGAAGAAGGTACACGCGATGGGATGAAGGGAAGAGGTTTTTCCAGTGACACTGGCCGGCCCTTTCTTCTTGTTTTGGCAGGCACCTTAGAAGTACAGGGGTTAGAGTTGGTAGCTCAGGAATATAGTGTTAGCCTAGTATGCCTGAGGCCCTGGGTTTGATTGATCCCTGGCACCACAAAAAACAAAACAAAACAAAACAAAAAACAACAAAAAAAACCAAACAACAAAAAACAATCTAGTTAATTTGAGTCAAAGACACAAAATGTCGTGCCAGATTAAAGCCAGCCCTCGGATTCCAGCCTCCTGCTCTTGTACGCTCTCCCCCACTCAGATTTTATCGTCAGGTCATCACACCTTCTTCCCTGCCTCTAGTTCTAGTATGAGAGCCCACTGCTCACGTGATCATTGCTCCGCTCTTTCTACTGCCCCTCGTACTTCCTAAACAAGTGTCCATACAGGACACTTGATAACTGTGAGAAGTTCTGTGCCAGCTGACTGCGCTTCATTGCTTGCTCAGCAATTTGCCCTGGTTTTTTTGGTGTGTCTCAACCCAAATAATCCCATAAGTAACAATGTCATTTTTTCATCTTCTTCCAGATTCATACAGATGTAGCTTTTAGTTTCTAGTTTAGGCAGAAAGATTAAAAATCTCCTTGAACTCCTATCTTCTCATTCTTTAGACAAGGTTTTATCATAGCTGATGTCAGACTCAATTTGGAGAAGGTAAGTTTCTCTTTGTCCCTTAATGATTTATAGGATGCTTGTCTTCGGCCACGACATGCAGGAATGTCACTATCTGGCTTTTCTTAAATTGTTCCTAAAAGACTGGTTTTTATGGGACAGAAACTGAAGGGTGAGTGTGTGTATCATCCTGCCAACCCTTTGCTACAGAATACTGTAGCTCAGTAGCTGTCATTCAAGGGGTGGGTTGGGGCTGGAGAGATGGCTCCGTGGTGGTTAGGAACCTGTACCGCTCTTGTAGAGGACCTGAGTTCAGTTTCCAGCACCCCCTTTAGGGGGCTTGCAGCCGCCTGTAACTGGAGTTCTAGGGACTCTGACACCTGTGAACACCAGTTCTCTCGTACACATGCCATCACACAGATACACACATGTATCAGAAAATAATAAAAAATAAAAATAAAAAAACAATCTGTTTTAAAAGAAAAGATGGGAGGCCAGAGAGATTGTTCAGTGGTTAAGAGCACACTGGTTGTTCTAGGGGACCCGGGTTCAATTCCCAGCACCCACTTAGCAGTTCACAACTCTCTGTAATTCCAGTGCCAGAGGATCTGATACTTTCACAGCAATGCACATAAAATAAATTTAAGGGCAGTGGTGGCGTACGCCTTTAATTCTAGCACTCAGGAGGCAGAGACAGGTGAATCTCTGAGTTTGAGGACAGCCTGGTCTACAGAGCGAGTTCCAGGACAGCTCCAATGCTACAGAGAAACTGTCTTGAAAGACATTAGATGGATGGGTGGATAGATAGATAGATAGATAGATAGATAGATAGATAGATAGATAGATAGATAGATAGATAGAAGATAGAGTAAGCTAAAGAAAAGATGGAAATGGGACAAAGGATGTGTCAGGGGTGTCAGGGTCACTTGGGGGAGATTTTTCATTGACTTTGGAGCCCATGCAGTAACCTAAATGCAAAGGCCCCAGGGTGTATGTGTTCCTTGTTTTTACATTGCTGGAACCAAATACTAGAGCAAAGTAACTTCAAGGTGAACAGATTCATTTTGGCTCCTGTGATTGCTTGGTCTCATGCACTTACACAGAGTACTGTGGTGGTAGCAGCCTGTGGTGGAGGATGTTCTTCACTTCTTGTCAGACCGGAAGTAGATAGCAGGACAGGAAGGGGGCAGGGATAGTAACCTCCAAGGGCTCAGCCCCAGTGACCTTCTTCCCCACAGCAAGGCACCACTATTTATTTCTCCTGTCTCACAATGTAGTGCCTTCTCTGGGTATGAAGCATTAAAACATGAGTCTGAACCTGGATATGATGGTGGCTATAATTGTGCATGCCTATAATCCCAGGATTTGGGAGGTAGAAACAGGAACATCAGGAGGTCAAGGTCATCTTCAGCTTCACAGTGAGTTCAAGACCAGCCTGAGCTACAAGAAGATCTTGTCTCAGAAGGGGTGAAGGTAGAGAGATGGATCAGTGGTTAAGAGCACTGGCTGCTCTTTCAGAGGACCCAGGTTCAAGTCCCAGCACCTACATGGCAGCTCGCAAGTGTAACCTTGGTTTCCGAAGATCCCACACCCTCCTCTGGCCTCTGAATGTACAGAGCATATGGTGTGCTGCTGTGGGATATTTGATCACTGCTAAGACCGCATTAATTAATAAAATCAACCTAGGACAAGAGGTGGAGTCAGCAACTAATCAACGGAGTAGCCATAGAGAGTAAGAGGGAGTCAGGAAAACGGATAGAGAGGCACAGGAAGTAGTGAGGAGGGACTTTGAGTCTAGCAACCTTTTTGTGGAAGAGAAGCTCTCTTTCTGAGACACCAGCTAAGGAGGAAGGTCAGCTAGTTACACCTTGGCCTCTGAGCTGGCAGGTTTTCACTCCAGCATCTGACTGCTGAGTCTTTATTAGTAAAATTATAAGTTTAGGTTTAGTTTACAAGCAACATTCCACAGACGCATACACAGGCAAAACACTCATACATGTAAAAAGTATAAAAAATCGAATTAAAAAAAACCAACCAAACAAAATACCACAAACCTGTGATATTTATCAAAACTATACAGCTCACCCTAAGCTCCAGATCACTTCTGCAAAGACCCACTTTTCCAAAGCTGCTCAGCTTTGCCCTTTGCTGGGGTCTGTGAGGTGAACACACCTTGCAGGAGGGGTGGCATCTCTTGTAGAGCAAGGTTAGAGCTCAAGCCCAGCCTGGTCTACATAGAAATTTCTGAAGGAGAGAGACCGTTTCCCTTTGACGTGTTAGAAATCTCAGTGGTGAAGAAGGCTGTGGTGGTGCACGCCTTTGATCCCAGCACTTGGGAGGCAGAGGCAGGGATAGATCTGAGTTCTAGGCCAGCCTGGTCTGCAGAGTGAGTTCCAGGACAGCCAGGACTACACAGAGAAACCCTGTCTCAAAAAAAAAAAAAAAAAAGGGAGAAGACTTTTCAGTGTCGATAGGTGTGAAGTAGGCCTTCGGACATAGACAGTCTGGCTCTAACCCCACTTTGCTGGTTTGAAAACAACCTTTATACTCGTTTTTACCAAATGCCTGGGAAGTGACATAGGCAACTTTTAAAATACACCTTTCAGATTTTATCAGTTTCTCCCAAATGTCTAAAGAGAACGACTTTTTAAATAGCTAAATTTAAGCAGCGAAAACCAGTAGAAACTGAAAACACCCCAGATCAAATTGTTCAAGAGTTGTGCACACCTAAGAGAATTTCACTTCACCGCTCTGGGGATGCATTTGAGTGGGTGGAGTGCTTGCCCAGTGTGTATGAGGTCCTGGGTTCGATTTCCAGCAGAAGAAGCTTGGTGTGCTGGGCATGCCTCTAACCCCAGTGCTCAGGAGAGAGAAGAAGGAGGGTCAGCAGTTCAAAGTCAGCCTTAGCTGCAAGTGAGTTTGAGGCTAGCCTGGCCGGCCTACGTCCCTGTCTGAAAAGGAAAAAAGAAAAGAAAGATGCTCATTACATGAATAAGAAGCTGTCTGTAATCAACTCGAAATTGAAGAATTCTGAGAACAGATATGAATGCAGGCCAGGTGATCTGGTGGCAAGTTTCCCTTCTGTTGTTCGTTTTTTTTGGAAACAGGGTCTGGTTTTGGAAACAGGGTCTGGTTATGTAGCTCAGGTTGGCCTGGAACCCCCTATGGTTAGGGAATTCACCCATCCTCAGAATAACTTCTGCTAACGGTGACACAAACTGCAGTTTAATTCCTTCTCCCTGCAGTTCCCACTTTACACCAGGTGAGGGCAGTAAGAACCCTAGTTCCCAAGTGAAAAAACACAGCCACTCCCCTGTAAGTTTGTTTTCCAGGCTCGGGGGTCAGGTCCCAGCCAGGAGCTCAAGCTGGACGGGTGAAGTTCGGAATTAACAAAGGAATCAACCGGCCCTGGGAGCTTTAGCAAACAGGAGTCTTGTCCCAAAGGTCAAGGCCAAAGGGCAGGCTAACGAACTAATCTCTGCAACCCGAAAACCGGAAGTAGCTATGTGGCTACTTGTTATTCTTTCTTGGACTATGAACTGTCACCAAATTATATAATGAAAGCGTTTAAGCAGTAATAACATGCTTATGAAGAAAGCAATCTATAAGGAACGCTCTACACTAAAGAAATCAGACTGATTGAGATTATAAGTAGTGGGTGAATTTCAAAGAGATTTTAGAAAAAGTTTTTAGCTATGTAAGATATTTTATGTAATAGTGGGGCTGTGGTGGCAGAGGCAGGCGGATCTCAGTGAGATTTAGGCCAGCCTGGTCTACAAAGTGCCAGGACGGCTAGGAATGAAACCCTGTCTCAAAAAAAGAAAAAAATTCAAAACAAAAAAACATTAAGTATTATACTGTGCTAGTAGGCGCTTGTGAAATAACACGGCGGTTTAAAGGAACTTGCCGAATAAGCCCGACCATCGAAGTTCTAACTCCTTCCACCTAATCAAGTTCCGCACAGATTGTTCTCTGATCTCCACAAACAAGGATGCAAATACACGCACATAAATAAATGTAACAATTTGGGAGTATTTATTCCACACACTCTTAAAAATTAACGGCCAAACTTTCTAATATTTGAGTATGAATTCACACTAAGTTAAATATCTCTTTTGAATAGCTCAGATTGCTTTTAATTTTTATTGGTTCATCGTGGGAGGAATAGTCACATAAAGTGGTTGTTCATAGATTAAAACTACGAATCTTGAAGTGTGGTTTAGAACTGCCTCGGGTCGTCGGGAGACCTCTCCCCAATCGCTAGAATCTCCGTGTTTCGGTGCCGCAGGGAGAATCCTTGCAGATTAGAACAAAACCGCGGCGGCCCCGTGTGTGGACTCCCAGATCGTCTCGGGAATCTCCCTTGACCCCAGCACCCTCCCTTCCAGGAGGGCGCCGGAGGTGGGAGCTGTCGCTGCGTCCCGCCCTAGCCGGGCCACCCCTCCCCCGCCCCCAGGAGGCGGGGCCTTGCGACCTGATAAGTGAGGCCCAGGCCCAGCAGCTTCTTCTGGTGACCTCCACCATGGACTTTCAGCGAGCTGGAGTCCGGCTGCAGGTTGTTCTGGGACACCTCAACCGACCCTCCGCTCCGGCGATTGTATCCTTTGGGCTGCAGGGTGGGACGGGAGAGGATGTCAGGCTGGAAAGAGCGTCGCCACCCTGGTGGTGGCTCCAAGGGCGCCGGAGAGCCACTGCGCTGGCGGCTCTTCTCGGTTCCCCCTGGGGAAACGGGGAGGAGGCTGCATTCCCGTGTTCGGTGACGTCCTCCCCTCTTCCCCCCATCCCCATCAGACGTGTGCTCTTCCGATCCGGGGAGGAGGCTGCATTCCCGTGTTCGGTGACGTCCTCCCCTCTTCCCCCCATCCCCAGAGGACCTTGTCCTGGCGGCTGGTGTGTGAGACTTTGCCGGGCTTGGGTGACTGGTGCGCGTCCTTGCCTGCTTGGCGCCGTGGTGGTTTCTTGCTTTGTGTAAAGCGAGAGGTGTAAACTAGAGGTGGCGACGTCATCACAAAGAGGACTTTGCCATTTTCAGCTGCCTTGGCATTTTTCTGCCCTGTATTTCCCTACACCTAGAAATGCCGAGGACAGTTGCCCTGTAAACAGAGGTGCTGAGCTGCTTGGCTGACGAAGGCAGGCAGAGGCAGGGATCCTCAGCGGTCACCAGGGGGCACCCGTCGTCAAAAAGAGAAGGAGAGGGCGTGCAGGACTCTGCCCTGCAGGTGGAAGCCCCTCTCTACCTGCCCCGTTTCCACAGAGCTGTGAGCTCCTGCAGGCAGGGTCCTAGTGCTGCAGGTCTCCGGAGTTCTGCACTGGCCCCTAGAGTCCTCTCGACTTGCATAGTTCCTTGGTCTTAAGAAATGAGGGCTTAAGGGGATGTGTGAGGAAGGCAGAGAGATGCAGAAAGAGACCAGGAGTTCAGTCGATAAAGTGCTGGCTCAGCCAAATTCAGGGTTCTCGCCCTGGAAACGGCTAAAATTAACTGCCTGGGATTTCCCCATAGGCAACCAGATTATACCAGTTCTGATTTCTTTCCTTCGGGACCGGGCCTCTCGGAGAGTGGTCATGATAGCTGTTAATTTGACCTTCCCTAATTGCTGGGTGGCTGGGATTACAAGCAGCAGTGTGCCAGGCCTGTCGCAAGTTTAAACTCTTGCCTGCAGATTGGTAGACAGGCAAGGCAGTAATCTCACATGATGCTGATGTAACCTCTCTTTACATTGAGAAACTGGTGGGGAGAGAGTAGACATCCCGAGCACGGGCACTGACCGGAAGCAGTTGTTAGACCTGCGCGTTATGTGGGGGTGGAATGCCACAGTCTATCTCTGTGTAGTGTTGACTGTCCTGGAACTCACTCTGTAGACCAGGCTGATCTCAGACTCAGAGATCCACCTGCCTCCGCCTCCCGAGTGCTGGAATTAGAGTGTGCCACCATTGTTGAGCTCGCACTCTATTTTTTTTTTCTTTTTCGAGACAGGGTTTCCCTGTGGCTTTGGAGCCTGTCCTGGAACTAGCTTTGTAGACCAGGCTGGTATCGAACTCACAGAGATCCGCCTGCCTCTGCCTCCCGAGTGCTGGGATTAAAGGCGTTCGCCACCATGGCCCGGCTCGCACTCTATTTCTTCTTGGCAATTGGTTGTAGGCTAAAATTTGAGAACTTCAGATATACTGGCATTAGATATATTTGAACTATAATTGGTGCCATCTCTTGCTACTCTTTTGGGATTTTTGGTTGTTTGTTTTGAGACAGGATTTTACTATGTAGCTTTGGCTGGCTGGAACTTGCTATATAGACTCCATTGGCCTAGAACTCACAGAGACCCACCTGCCTATACCTCTCAAGGGCTGGGATTAAAGGTGTGAGCCACCAAGCTCGGCTAGGTACTGAACTTTTAACTTGAGTCGATTTTCAATTTAATTAGCCAGATGTGGCTAGCAGCTGGTGTTAGATATTGGACAGTGCTGGCCAAGAACCATAGTCAATATATTACTTACATAGACTTCTGGAAATTGTGGCACTTTCTCCCCAGCCTTAATTTGCTTCTAAGAAGTGTGGATTAGGGAAAACGTATATTCTGTATTTATATAATTGGGATTAAACTGTAGTCACAGCTTTTTGTGTCCACTTTTCACTTAGTGTTCCATTATACAATGCAGCATCATTAAACATTTCTCCGAGAACAAGAACCAAACTGCAGAAACAGTGGTGAGGGGCCAAGAGACTGGGCTGGAGAGATGACGCAGTGGTTAAGAACACTGACTACTCTTCCCGATGGACCTGGGATCAGCTCCCAGAACCCACAGTGGCAGCTCACAGTGGTCTGTAAATTTGGTCCTAGGGGACCTGACATCCTCACACAGACATATTTGCAGGCAAAATACCAATGCACATAAAATAAAGATAATTTTATTTTTATTTTTTTATTTTTTCGAGACAGGGTTTCTCTGTAGTTTTTGGTGCCTGTCCTGGAACTAGCTCTTGTAGACCAGGCTGGTCTCGAACTCACAGAGATCCGCCTGCCTCTGCCTCCCTAGTGCTGGGATTAAAGGCGTGCGCCACCACCGCCCGGCTAGCTCATACTTTTTGTGCCCTAATGACTGACGAACTCTTAACAATTTAGACTGGGGTCACAAGAGGCAAGTATCTAAGCCCACACCTCTCTCCTGACTCCTACAGTGTGACCTTGAGGGTTTATTTGCTCAGTAGTTAGCAGAAGGAAATCCTGGGAATGGCTCTGTTGGGGGGGGGGTTAGTGAAGTGGCGGAGCTGGTCAGACTTCCTGTCTTCAGGCCCCACTGGAAGCTGTGGTGACAGTGACAGGGACAGCATGAGGACCAGTATTGCCTGTCCAGGGTTTCCCTGGAAACAAGGCAGGCGGCTAGGGTTAGGCACCAAGCTTAGCTCCTTTCTTTCCTTAATGCTTTACCTAGGTAACTCACCCAGTATCAGCGGCAGCGCCCCCTGCCAGTTGCTATCCTCAACAGTTCCGGTAAGGAGATCTCATCTTAACCTTCAACTGTGCTCTGCACTCATTCTGTCTAGTTTTATGATAACTTGACATAAGATACTCATCTAAGAATCTCAGTTGAGTAATGGCTCCGTAAGTTGGGCTGTCAGCAAGCCTGTAGGGTATTCTGTTAATTAGTGATTGATGGGTGAAGGGCCAGCCCTGGTTTCTGTAAGAAAGTCTGCTGAGTAAGCCATGCTGAGCAAGCCATCACAAGCAGCACCCCTCCGTGGTCTCTGCTTCTGCCTCCAGGTTCCTGTCCTGTTTGGCTTTCTGCCCTGAGTTCCTTCCATGATGAACAGTGATGTGGAAGTGTAAACCAAATAAACCCTTTCCTCCCCAAGTTGCTTTTGGTCATGGTGTTTCAGATCAGCAGTAGTAACCCTGACTAGGACAGTGGTAGCTGGGATAGAACGTCCTCCTTACAGCCAGGTAACAGGCAGCACCTGCCTCATTAGAACTCACTATAGAAACACGTGGCTTTCAAGAAGCAGTCTAAATGGTACATCTTCAGGGAACTTTGGAGAGCCCAACTTAAATTTTCTTTGTGTATTCTAAAAAAATAGAAAATGCATAATCTAACCCCTGAAAAATACAAGCACTGTATGTCACATTTAATTTAGCTTCTATTTTGGTTTTATTGACACATTGGCTGGCATTTTGAGTGTGTGTGTAAGGTTATTTATTTATTTAATTTCTTTCTTTTGGGTTTTCAAGACAGAGTTTCTCTGTGTAACAGCCCTGGCTGTCCTGGAACTCACTTTGTAGACCAGGCTGGCCTTGAACTCGCAGAGATCTGTCTGCCTCTGCCTCCCAACTGCTGGGATTAAAGACGTGTGCCACCACTGCCTGGCCATAGGTTATTTATTTTTTTGAAGTAAGGTCTCACCAGGTAGGTCTTGACCTTAAGATCCTCCTGCCTCAGCCTCTTGAGTAGCTGAGATTACTATAACCAGAACCTGGCGTATGTAGTGCCTTGTTTTAAAAGGGGGAAGTCCAGCCCTCGTAAACATCATACATATAGCCACAGTGCCAACCTTGATGGGTGGGCTGGTTGATCTGGGTTTGTATAAACTTATGATCTGTGTATGGGAGTTTTGTTACTTTGGTTGCTTCTGAGACTGTGCTGACTAGACAGTTTAAAATGGATGGCCTGGGTATGGCGGTACATGCGTGGAATCCCAGACTTTACAGAAGCCAGCCTGTGCTGCAAAGTGAGCCCCTGTCCTAAGGTATATGTACTTTAGTGTATCGATCCTCCGTTTGAAAGACAATTCTTATTAGCTTTAGGAAAAACTTAATAGTCAGAATTTTGAACTATTACTGTAAGGCAACCATTGTTTGAAAACAAAATTTCTTTCAACTGCTCTGCCACTGAGTGACATTTCCATGGCCCCTCATCTTCTCTCTCCCCCTTTCTTTCTCTGTGTATTGTTTTATATGGCTTTAATCATATTCTATTATGACAAGTGTGTCCACATTATTCTGCCATTCATTTTTAACATCTATTGCATGGATATAATTCCTTGGTAATTATTTTTTCCAGTAATACTCATTTTTTTTGGTGACCATATGTAACGTTTTGGACTAACACTCTAACCTTTTCTAGGTTACTTTGTTAAAGCCATATAAACAGAAATATTGAATTTAAAAGTATGACTGTAGGCTGGGTGTGGTGGCACACACCCTTGGTCCCAATACTCAGGAGGCAGAGACAGGCAGATCTCTGTGAGTTCAAGGGTAGCCTGATGTATCTACACCAAGTTCCAGGCTAGTCAGAGCTACATAGTGAGACCCTGTCTCCCCCCTGTGAATGTATTTCAGGTCACTGGTATACCATTAGCATGCAATTTAAAGTGGGAGCTTACTTGGATATTTTTTCTTCTTTCTTAGGTATACTTTGGATAATAATGTCCTAAGCCTGGAGCAGAGACAATTTTATGAAGAAAATGGATTTCTTGTCATTAAAAAGCTGGTATCTGATGAGGATATTGAACGTTTTCGGTATACTGCTGCTATTTATGATTTTACCAAAAAAAATGTATTACATGAATGTGATGTTAACACAAGTTAGATTAGTTCAGGTTTGTTTGCGAGAGGAGTGTGTCTGGGAATTGATGGGTGTTAGTGTCACCTCACACTAGTGGAGGTCAGAGGACCACCCTGCTGTCGGTTCTCTCCTTTCGCCTTGATGGAGACAAGGCCTCCTTTTTTGTCTGCCATTACATAGTCACTGGCCTGTGAGCTTCCATAATTCTCCTGCCTCTGAGCACAGAAGCAATCCAGGGAATACAGTTCCACACTACCGTGTCTGCCTTCGTGTGGTTTCTGGAGGGTCAAACTCACATTTGTTCAGGTGTTTTACTCACTGAGTCCCCTCCCTAGCCACGTGCAGATACTTTTTAAAGATGTGATTTGTTTGAGAGACTTTAGAAGTATGGGACCCGGAGCCAGGCTCTCTGGCTTGAGTCTTAGTCCTACCCCTAACATGATACGTTCTGCGGCAACATGCGTATGCCTCGGTATCCCCACTTTTAAAATGGGGTATTTTGATCCTACTGGCGTCTTAGTGCTGTTGGTGGAACCAAACGAGGTAAAGTAGATGGAGGGCACTGGGACCAGGGCTTGGTTGGCACTCCAGAGTCGCTGCACGGTGTTTGCTTTTCAGATATGTTTCCATTAGGGATGCTCAACCTGTAACAGCAAATAGATTTCATCACCAAATCTGAAACCCCCTGGGTGATGACGTGGTGCAGTAGCTGCCAGATCCCACATGCGGCCTCATGTGCA
This sequence comes from Microtus ochrogaster, assembly GCF_000317375.1. Lineage (NCBI taxonomy): Eukaryota > Metazoa > Chordata > Mammalia > Rodentia > Cricetidae > Microtus > Microtus ochrogaster. The sequence continues at coordinate 22,433,180 of NC_022018.1, forward strand.
AGGTCAAAGTCAAAACGCAGATACACGAGAAATAGGACACAAAATGCCCGTAGGCCTGGGTGTAAGTTGTGGTAGGAACACAAGTGAATTGAGTGCACAGACCCGGATTCCAGCTCCAGGATGTCACACTGTGCATATGTAAACATCCCAAGTAGTTTTTAAAAATCTGAAATCCAAAACACTTTGTTCCCAAGCATTTCAGGTAAGGAAGGGATGCGCGACCTCTGTTACTACAATGTCACTGTATCAAGAAACACTCCCCAGGCTAGGGAGATGGCTCAGTAGGTAAAGACCTGAGCTCTAAAAAGCCAGGAATGGCAGCACTGTAGGGGGAGCACTCAATGGCCAGGCAGCACGCACCCGCGCGCGGGCACACACACACACACACACACACACACACACACACACACACACACACACACACAGAGTTTCCCTGCTGAGGTAACGGTTCCAGGTAGAAGGCATTATCAATGAGCATTATTCTGCTAGACCAGAGAGGTTGTCCCAGAGTCTGCAAACCTCTTAGCAGGGCAGGGTAGGCAGGTGCTTGGAGTCCACGTAATGGCATTCTTTTTAAATCTCATTTCTAGAGCGGAGTTTGAACGGATCTGCAGGAAGGAGGTGGACGCACCAGGGATGATAGTGATGCGGGATGTGGCCATTGCAAAACTGAACTGTGAACTAAGTGAGAAGGTGGTTTCAAAGGTCCAGGATTTCCAAGAAAACAAGGAGCTCTTTAGCTACTGCTCCCTCCCCGAGGTGAGAGCCGGGCCTGCTTTCCCGCCTAGTGGACAGTCTGCAAGTCTGCCTCCCATGTCTTCTCGGTTTACTCCGGCAAGCACTTGCCCCTTACCTGTCGGCCTCATACCTGGTCTGCTCTACCCAGCCCCTGTCTACAGAGGGTGCTGGAGCTATGCTCTTCAGTGAAGGTGATTCTGCCCCACACTGGCGACTGACAACATCTGGAGACATGGATAGTTGTCATGATTGGGGTGGGGCGAGTTAATGGCTTCTACTGAGTAGCGGTCACTGATGCTGTTAATGGGACCAGAGATTTGATAATGCGCAGAGGACTCCCCAGTCCAAATAAGGAACTATCTCACCCCAACTGCTCATGGCATCATGGTTGAGAGACTTTCCTGTGGACTGTGTTAATTGTGTTTTGTTGTGAAAAACAAGAGCCCTCATCTAAGACTCCATAACCAGAATATCAGTTACAAAGCTATTATTAATTAATTGTTATGACTCTGGTCAGTAGAGGTATGAGATTAGGGTGTGTGTGTGTGTTGCTGATCCATCTCAGGGCCTTGTATACCCTAGTCAAGTTGTTGCTCCCTTTCAGGTTCTAGAATATCTAGAGTGCTTCACTGGACCCAATATGTGGCCACACACACAATGCTGATAGACCCCTGAGCTGCCAGCCCGGCATTTCTGTTGGCAATTTTGTTATTGTTGTTTTAGACGGGGTCTTGCTCTGTCTAAAACTGACTCTGAAACTCAGGATCTCCCTGCCTCAGCCTGCTCTACCATCTTGGTTCTTCTGTAGATCACTGTATGCTGTATCACTTGCTTGAACTTAAGATTTCCTATGAAGTTATTTTTTTTACTGCTTTTTCCCCTTAGGTTCTGAAATATGTGGAGTGTTTCACTGGACCCAATATCATGGCAATGCACACAATGCTGATAAACAAGCCTTCAGATACTGGTAAAGCACTCTTCTTTGTCAGGGGCACACAAAAGTACTGCTAGATAAAGTGTGTAAAGTTGATGTTCAAAGCCAGGTAATGTGTACACCTATCAAACTTTATATGAGGGAATGTGTAACCTTTTATTAACTCTTAAAACAGTTGCTATTAAACAACGCTGAAGAGTGATGGTGATTTCAGATAGTGACTCAACAGAGCTGCGCTCAGCAAGCAATGATTTGTATGTCATAAACTCCTCCTAGTCAATGTGTCTAAGCCTTTTCCTTCTTCTAGACAGGGCTTCCCTGTGTAGCCCTGACTATCCTGGAACTCACTCTTTAGACCAGGCTGGCCTTGAACTCTGAGAACCACCTGCCTGCTGATCCTCCTGAGTGCTGAGATTAAAGGCATGTGCCACTACTGCCCAGCATGCCTAACTGTATGCATAAGTATGTTCATGTGTGTACAGGCGCTCGCACATGTGCGCGTGCTTATGTGCACAGAGCTGTTTGCATGTTGACAGTCTTAGTGTCCTCATGAATCCTGTCCATCTCCCTTCAGTGTTTTTCACTAGCCTGTGGCTCCCCAATTAGGCTAGGCTAGATGGTCAGCCCTCACTGGGGAGCCTCCTGTTTCTGCTTCCCCAGTGCTGGGATTACGAGTATGCACTCTCATGCCTGGCACTTTTACAGGGTTCTTAGTGAGGGTTCCTATTGCTGTGATTGAAATACCATGACCAAAGAAACATGGGGAGGAAAGGGTTTGTTTGGCTTCCACTTCCACATCACAGTTCATTATCACAGGATAGCAGGACAGGAGCTCAAGCAGGGCAGGAACTGCAAGAGCTGATGCAGAGGCCATAGAGGGGGTGCTGCTTAATGGCTTGCTCCTCATGGCTTGCTCAGCCTACATTTTAATAAACTCGAGGACCATCCGGCCCAGAGGATTGCACTACCCACAATGGGCTGGGCTCTCTCCTATCAACCCCTAATTGAGAGAAGACCCTCTAGTCAGGTCTTACGGAGGCATTTTCTCAATCGAGGTTCCCTCCTTTCAGATGACTCTAGCTTGTGTCAAGTTGACATAAAACTAGGCAGCACAGTGTTGAGGATTGAACTCGGGTCCTCATGCTTACAAGGCGAGTACTCTACCAACTAAGCTATCGATAGCTCTCAGACGCTCTTAGCCGTGACAGCATGGACTCTGTATTCCTGACCTGAAAACATGATTATGAATACCAAAATTGAAACTATTATTATTATTTTTTTTTTGTTTTTCGAGACAGGGTTTCTCTGTAGCTTTGGAGCCTGTCCTGGAACTCCCTTGGTAGACCAGGCTGGCCTCGAACTCACAGAGATCCGCCTGCCTCTGCCTCCCGAGTGCTGGGATTACAGGCGTGCGCCACCACCGCCCGGCTGAAACTATTATTTTTAAATCGCTCTTGAGTCCTTGAGACATCTTGTGCTTTGTATATTCAAAGAATTCACTATGCCAGAAATAGAATCCAGGTGTCTGCATATTAATAACTAGCCCCAGAGAGTCTACTGTAGCCGGCTCTTCAGCCATATTGAGAAATCCTTCTGCAGCAGCAGCAATCAGCCATGAGAGCTGTTTGCCCTCCCACTCTTCCTGTGTGACATGACCAAAGCTTATAACATCACCGTGTTTTTTCCTGGGAACGTGGTTAGGGAACCAAGACCCAAGGGCAAAGCCATGGAAAGTGGCCATGTATTCTGTGGCAATAACTGGATACATGTCTGTCTCCCCGCCAACGACAGCTTCTGAGAGAGCCTTCCAGCCTCTTCAAGGGGAACTGGAGCTTGGCTCCATAGAATTCCTCACAATTGCATTAATCCAACTGTAGTAAGCTCCTTATTGAATGCTGCTGCCCCTGTGAAAACTCCAAGCAATAAAGGGGTGAAGTGTAGCAGAGATAATGAGGTGTGCATGCTGGAAGGATTGCTAACCAGCCCTCCAGAGATGGGGGGCCTCACCGATGCTTCAGTTGGTTGCTTATCTCTTAAGACTGACTTCCTATGGCATTGTTTCATATGTTTGGGTTTGGTTTTTTGAGACAGGGTTTCTCTGTAGTCCTGCCTGTCCTGGAACTTGGTCTGTAGACCAGGCTGGCCTCAAACTCATAGAGATCCATCTGTCTCTGCCTCCTGAATTCTGGGATTAAAGGTGTGCACCATCACGGCCCAGACATTTATTTGGTTCTGGTAGGTAGGTCAGTGTTCTAGGTTTTTAGGCAAATGACAAAATTCCAAGACTTCAGAGTTTTTGTTTTTTTGGGTTTTTTGTTTTGTTTATGTGGTTTTTTTTTTTGACAATGGGTTCTGTTGCAGGCAAGAAGACGTCCCGGCACCCCTTGCATCAGGATCTACATTATTTCCCCTTCCGCCCCAGCAATCGCATTGTTTGTGCCTGGACCGCCATGGAGCACATTGACAGAAACAACGGTTGTCTGGTAGTGCTCCCTGGCACCCACAAAGGCTCTCTGAAGCCACATGGTTACCCCAAATGGGAGGTAGGGCTGCATAACTGCTGCTTCTGTGTGTGTGTGTGTGTGTGTGTGTGTGTGTGTGTGTGTGTATGCAAGACGTGTGTGCACACGCTGGCCAGAGGGTAGCCTTGGGTGTCATTTCTCAGGCACTTTCTATCTGCTGCTGCTTTTATTCGAGACAGGGTTTCTCTGTAGCTTTGGAGCCTGTCCTGGAACTAGATCTTGTAGACCAAGCTGGCCTCAAACTCACAGAGATCCACCTCCCTCTGCCTCCCAAGTGCTGGGATTAAAGGCGTGCACCACCAGTGCCTGGTCTTCTGTTTTTTAAAGCAGGTCTCTCACCAGGTAGGCTAGCCTGGTTGGCCAGTGAGCCCCAGGATCCGCCAATCTCTCCCTCCGCAGCACTGGGATTAAGTGAACACGCACACACCTGGGCTTCCCTTTCTTTTTATCATGTGTTCTGAGGTCCAAGCTACCCGGGCTTCCCTTTCTTTTTATCATGTGTTCTGAGGTCCAAGCTCGGGTCCTCATACTGGACCAGCCATCTCCTCAGCTCAGTGGCTGAGTCTTTCCAGAACCTTTTTGCTGTTTCTGTTTCCATCTGTGAACACTAGGATCCTGGGAAGGAGACTGTGTTTACTTTCATAGCATATATTGTTTTGAGCTATATATACAGTTAGAACCAGAGCAAAATTGAGGATGTCAGGTAAAATAGCTAATGACAACTATCTTTTCAACACGTGTTTGAAAGCCAAGCCAATGTGGGGGACTTGGGTCCCTGCTACATAAATTCTGTCACAAAGGCCAGTCATAAACATTTCAGCCCCAGACACATGTGATAAATGACAAATTAGTCTTACCAACTGATAATGGATCTCAGAGTGAAGAAGAGGGCCAGACTGTTACCTGCAATTGCAAAGACCAGCAGAGACTAGAGCAATGGTTCTCGACCTGTGGGTTGTGACCACTTAGGGGGGTCAGATACCTTTTACATCCAGAAACACAGATATTTGCATTATGATTCATAACAGTAACAAAATAACAGTTATGAAGTAACAGTGAAAATAATTTTATGGTGAGGCGCCACAGCATGAGGAGCTTATGCTTAAAGGTTGAGGAGCTTGCTTAAAGGTTGCAGCATTAGTAAGGTTGAGAAAACTGGTGACTGAGTTGAATATTGAAGAGCATGGTAGAGAAATTCCTTCTAGAAAAGAGGCATGGAGCTCAAGAGCAAGCACGGGCATGCTAAGGAGCAAGAAGAGCTGGGCACTCATGATGAAGATGGGTTGTGGGCTTCAGGGACATTGAAAAGATTAGCAGAGGGAAAACAGGCTGGAAGGACCAGTTTAGAGAAGACAGTCACTCCGCTGGCTCTAGTTTGCTTGGGGCGCCTGGACTTTCCCTTTTGTAGGCAGTTGACAAAGCTTTCATGTAAAGAAAGTTTATTATACTCTGTTTAGAGTATAATTGTCATACAATTAGCTGTACGTATTTTTAGTATATAATGTGATCATCTTTGGCATGCATGCACATTGGTTACCATACTCAAGAGAATCAAAGTCCCTTTAGCTTGGCTTGGTGGAACATGCCTAAAATCCTAGCATTTAGGAAACTGAGGTGGGAGAATGGGAAGTTCCAGGATGGTCTAGGCAGCATTGTAAGAGCCTGTCTCAAAAAGAAGAAGAAAGAGGAGGAGGAGGAAGAGGAGGAGGAGGAGAAAAGGAAAAGAAAAACCCCTCTTCACCTGTTATCAAAAACAATCACTGAGCTGTTTTCCATTTTTACAGATTTGTCTGCATTTTGTTGTAGTATTCACTCTTTTGTGTGCCTTCTTTTGCTTAGCGTTTTTGAGATTCGTTGATGTGGTGTATGTCTTGATAGCTCAGTTCTTTGCATTGCCAGGTTTTATTTTGTTGCTTGGTTACACCCTGTCTTCTTACCCATTCAGCTCTTGCTGTGGGGAGCTGTTCTGCATCGATGAACGAGGAGCTCGAACCAGTTCTTCAGGAACAGTTACTTTGGGATATGGTACAAGAGGCATTGAAATTTAGGAAGCCAGAGGCAGAGAACCAGGGGAGAAGCGCTCATTGCTTCAAATCTAAGGCCCAGAGATCCCCTGCGCTCTCAGGTGAGGGTCAGGGTAGATAGCCTATCAATGGTAAAAACAGGGAACTGAGACTTTGGAGGAAATGGAGAATTTGTCTTAGGACAAAAAGCTTGGAGAGCTTGTCTCAGGAAGTCAGTTTCTGGTTTTAATTTTTGGCATCCTTGTGTGCTCCACAGCGCACATGAGGAGGCCAGAGGGCACCTTGCATGAACGTTCTCTTCTTCCACTTTGTAGGTCCTGGAGGTCAATCTTGGCATTTACCTACTAAGCCATCAAGCTAGCCTAGGATGGTAGCTTTCTTTTTTTCTTTCTTTTTTTTTTCGGTTCTTTGTTCTGTCTCAAAAAGAAGAAGAAAGAGGAGGAGGAGGAAGAGGAGGAGGAGGAGAAAAGGAAAAGAAAAACCCCTCTTCACCTTCATCCAGCCACATCTGCCCGGCTGGATGGTAGCTTTCTTAAAACAGTTCTATACTATAGTACATATTGTTATCATGTAAAACCATTTCAGTCTGTTCATGATGGTAAACCTGAAATTGTGAAATTCATCAGTTTAGGGTTAGGTGGAGGCAGAGAGATGGATAGTAGGTGAAAGTACTTGATACAGCCCATTAATCCCTGAGCTCCACATGGGAGGAAATAAATGCCATAAATTGTCTGTGACTTCCGCATGTGCTGTGACATGAATATCACCTCCTCAAACAGTGAATATATGCATATGTATTATATATGTATATGTAAATATATGTATGTTGTATACACACACATATATGTGTGTATATATATATGTATATATATACAAATATATATATACACACACATATACTTTTAAGATTAGGTAAGGGTTGGTCTGTACCAGACATTTTCTTTCAGGTCACCAACCAGCTCCCAAATCATGATACAGAGATTTCTTATTAGTTTTGACTGCTCAGCCTAGCTTTTTTTTTTTATACATGCTTATGTGTGTATATAATATATATGCATAACACATATTTACATTTTAATTTATAGATACACATAATGTTGTATACACACATATATGTGTATATATATATATATATACATATACATATATATATATATATACACACACACATATACTTTTAAGATTAGGTAAGGGTTGGTCTGTACCAGACATTTTCTTTCAGGTCACCAACCAGCTTCCAAATCATGATACAGAGATTTCTTATTAGTTTTGACTGCTCAGCCTAGCTTAGCTTGTTTCTGGCTAGCTCTTTTTTTTTTTTTTTTTTTT